>NW_017308660.1:74260-77554 GCF_000935625.1 Nanorana parkeri
GGGGGGAGGGGGGGGGGGTCTACCTGTAATCTCAGCATTTACAAAAATCCTTGAACGGAAACTGTAATGAAGGTCTACCGGGGAGCACACACATGAAATCACAACGATACCAAATCAGTCAAAATAATAACCTGATATCAATAATATAATCTGGAAAGATGATGGAACTAAAAACAAAAAGTGGTCACAGTCATATCCTCGCACCTCTCAGTATTCCGAACAGTTTCTATCATCTACGATGAACTGCGCTCGCAAGGGTCTGTTGCCTGGCTCTAGATCTCCGGATCTATCCCGGCATTTCCTTGGTGACCGGCTCCTAGGGAAAGATTGGTAAGGTTGTGTGGCCTGAGAATAAGGAGTGCTGAGTTTAGGAGAAGGAGATGAGATATGTAACAGAGTGGAGTATAAAGATGAAATGTGTGGAGAGAAAACTGGAGAAGGGATGAGCTGCATGGAAGAGTGCAGCGTACAGGGGATGAGCTGTATGGAAGAGTGCAGTGTACAGAGGATGAGCCGGATGAAAGAGTGCAGCGTACAGAGGATGAGCCGGATGGAAGAGTGCAGCGTACAGAGGACGAGCTGTATGTGAGAGTGCAGCGTACAGGGGATGAGCTGTATGGAAGAGTGCAGCGCACAGAGGATGAGCTGTATGCAAGAGTGCAGCGTATACAGGATGAGCCGTATGCAAGAGTGCAGCGCACAGAGGATGAGCTGTATGCGAGAGTGCAGCGTACGGAGGATGAGCTGTATGCGAGAGTGCAGCGTACAGAGGATCAGCTGTATGCGAGAGTGCAGCGTACGGAGGATGAGCTGTATGCGAGAGTGCAGCGTACGGAGGATGAGCCCTATGCGAGAGTGCAGCGTACAGAGGATCAGCTGTATAGAGGAGTACAGCGTACGGAGGACGAGCCGTATGCGAGAGTGCAGCGCACGGAGGATGAGCCGTATGCAAGAGTGAAGCGTACGGAGGATCAGCTGTATAGAGGAGTACAGCGTACGGAGGACGAGCCGTATGCGAGAGTGCAGCGTACGGAGGATGAGCTGTATGCGAGAGAGTGCAGCGTACGGAGGATGAGCTGTATAGAGGCGTACGGAGGACGAGCTGTATGGAAGAGTAGAAGACAGAAAAACAAGGACACAAGAGCACACAGACCTCGGGGGTCAATTTATAAACGATCCCATAGGGCCCTTGGAATATCTGTCTGTGAACATTCTATCTGTGCGCACATATGCCAAAACTAATGTTCTTTGTTTCATTACAAAGCAACATATTTTTGAATGCTTTTTTAAAATGTAATACTGCATTATTGCCACTAGATGGAGCTGAAGGGCATAGAAACAACTTATTTCCTACACTCTGAGTCCATCTAGTGGCCATAATGTGACATTACATGAAAACATTTGAAAATTCACTGCACTCGTAAAGATAATAACTAAAGAACGTCCGTTTTGGCCTCTATCTGCATGCAGCAAACGGTCACAGATATTTGCAGGGAACATGGTCATGCACATTTTTAGTTGTTAAACGGAGGATGAGCTGTATGCGAGAGTGCAGCGTACGGAGGATGAGCTGTATGCGAGAGTGCAGCGTACAGAGGATCAGCTGTATGCGAGAGTGCAGCGTACGGAGGATGAGCTGTATGCGAGAGTGCAGCGTACGGAGGATGAGCCCTATGCGAGAGTGCAGCGTACAGAGGATCAGCTGTATAGAGGAGTACAGCGTACGGAGGACGAGCCGTATGCGAGAGTGCAGCGCACGGAGGATGAGCCGTATGCAAGAGTGAAGCGTACGGAGGATCAGCTGTATAGAGGAGTACAGCGTACGGAGGACGAGCCGTATGCGAGAGTGCAGCGTACGGAGGATGAGCTGTATGCGAGAGAGTGCAGCGTACGGAGGATGAGCTGTATAGAGGCGTACGGAGGACGAGCTGTATGGAAGAGTAGAAGACAGAAAAACAAGGACACAAGAGCACACAGACCTCGGGGGTCAATTTATAAACGATCCCATAGGGCCCTTGGAATATCTGTCTGTGAACATTCTATCTGTGCGCACATATGCCAAAACTAATGTTCTTTGTTTCATTACAAAGCAACATATTTTTGAATGCTTTTTTAAAATGTAATACTGCATTATTGCCACTAGATGGAGCTGAAGGGCATAGAAACAACTTATTTCCTACACTCTGAGTCCATCTAGTGGCCATAATGTGACATTACATGAAAACATTTGAAAATTCACTGCACTCGTAAAGATAATAACTAAAGAACGTCCGTTTTGGCCTCTATCTGCATGCAGCAAACGGTCACAGATATTTGCAGGGAACATGGTCATGCACATTTTTAGTTGTTATCCCAGGGGAGGAATAATAATAAAAATATATATAAAACGCACTGACAAGTGCACGTGGAGTAGAAGCCTTGTATCAACTACATCCGCAGACATAGCAATCATCTCTCACATGGGTCAGGGTGGAGATCGCCAATACACAGGTCAGTTCTGCAGCTGGGTTCTGACAGAGACATGCAAGCACAAAGGGAGGGCATGACCTTGTGCATTCACATAAAACACTTTTAATAAATTAGAATAAAAATACGCTCAGAGGATCATCATGGGGTATAACAATCCTGATCGTGTGGTGTGCTCCCTTCTGTGGACAGCAGTAAAGGGTTTGGTCACAAGAATCCCCGCCGGCAAATGCAATGTGCTTAGGACTGCGCCAGAACTCGGCAAGCCCGTAGCATGCATCTGGGTGGCATCCTCTGTCACCAAGGCAATGTGTTTTGAGGACTTGCTGAAGCCTAAAGCTGGCCATACACCTATACATTATCTGCAGATTTTCTATGGTCAGATGGGAAAAGTGCAAGATTCCTCCTCCATCTACGCTAAACTGTTCCGATCCGCCCACTTACCGATCGTCTCCCTGCAGTGAGCGGTGACTGTCAGTCACCGTTCCTCACAGGGATTCACCCCTCCCCTCTCCGATCCTCCAGCACTGATTGGAGGAACAAATGGGGAGGGGGCGGGCACAGCTGGCTCTGCCTCTAGAAAGGCAGAGCCAGCTGTCACTCACGCAGCTGGGTGGATGTCAACAGTAATGCTGGGATCTGTACCCGCTGCAGTGCTCTCCGTATATCGCAGGCAATAGCCCGCTATATACTGAGCTTTGGGTCACGGGAGGAGTTTAGTATATGTGCTCCCATGACCCTAAAGAGAACTATGGGAAAAACACTTACCCCATAGCTTTCTTTTAATCAAACGTGGTCCAACAAAATATTAGTGTGTGTATATATATA
>NW_017308660.1:83227-93901 GCF_000935625.1 Nanorana parkeri
TATATATATATAATGATGTGCAAGGATAAAAAAATAATTGTAAAGTGAACCATACATATAGAGATTGATTTTCGTCTTACAGACTGGGACAGATGGGGCACCAGTCGAAAAGAACATGGTGAATGGACATGGCCTAGTTATAAACGATTCGCAGGGCTCTTTGCAGATAAGTTCCACAACAAATGTTCTTTAATTGTTTATTTACAAGGCAATGTATTTTCAGATTTTTTTTTCCCATGTGATATCTCATTATGCACCCTAGCTGGTGCTAAGGAGCATAAAGAAAAGAAAAGAAATAAATGCATTTATTGGTGCCTCCAGAGGAATTTACTGGGGGGCTATTATATTTTAGATGGTCTGTGCTTTTCTAAAGATGATTTGAGGAATTTCTGGCAGCACTGGACTTAGTTTTGGATCTTGCAACAAAAGGTGCCAGTTAATGACCTGTTTGATGGATTTATAGTCGTGACTGAATTGGGTGGTAAATAGAATGTCTGTTGTGCCATTATCCTTTTGTTTTTCTGGTTTAGGAATAGGTGAGAGGTATTTAGAATAAGCTTCCATAATTTATTCTGCAGGATACCCCTTGTCCTGATTTGTTTTTTCATATAAGTGGGGATTGGATGAGATGAGTAGAGAGGGAATGAGATGTACGGAAGAGTAGAGAGGGAATGAGATGTATGGAGGAGCAGAGTAGAGAGGGAATGAGATGTATGGAGGAGCAGAGTAGAGAGGGAATGAGATGTATGGAGGAGCAGAGAGGGAATGAGATGTATGGAGGAGCAGAGAGGGAATGAGATGTATGGAAGACCAGAGTAGAGAGGGAATGAGATGTATGGAGGAGTGGAGTGTATATTGGATGAGAGTAGATGAACTGGATGTATAGTAGATGAGATGTATGCAAGAACGGGGTGTATAGCAAATTAGATGTATGGAAGAGTGGATGAGAATTATGGAAGAGCGGAGTGTAGAGAGAATGAGATGTATGGAAGAGCGGAGTGTAGAGAGAATGAGATGTATGGAAGAGCGGAGTGTAGAATGGATGAGAAGAATGGAAGAGCAGAGTGTAGCTTGGATGAGATATGTGTAAGGATGAAGTATAGAGTGGATGGGATGTATGGTGGAGGAGATGGCATGTGATGTGTGGAGATGAATGAAGTGTAGATGTGATGTGTGGTACAGAACATGGGATGTAGAATGGAGTGGAGAGTAGATGTGATGTGTGGTAGAGTGGAGTATAAAGTCAATAACAGAGTGGAGTGAAGAGCAGATGAATCTTGGGAAAGAATGGGGTCTATAGTGAATAAGGTATTATGAGGAGAGAACTGGAAGGATCTTTGGAAGAGCAGAGAGTGCACTGGCTGAGGTTATTAGTACAATGCAGTAGAGTGGATCAGGGAATTGGACAGCAAATAGTTTGTATGAAGAGCAGAGTATACTGACAAGCATCACAAAGAGTGAATGGAATTTTTGAAGGAGTGGAAGGGAGCAGACGACCTTTAGAATGATGAGCACAGAAAGTGCCAGAAACGTATTTACCAGAAATGTTTTTTTTCTAGTTAGGGAGGAACAGTGAAGTGTGGGAAAGGTACACATCATGGTCCACAAAAAGATTCAAATTGGGCTCAGGGTCTCTGACTAACCCCGGCCCCAATTACTCAAAGCAGCAAAACTGGAATTTAATGGACATCTTACATAGAAAATAAACATGAATTCTGGTGACCTACACTGCGAGCTGTAAAATGCCAACAGTCAGACTCCGCAACACATCCTTCACTCACTCTTCAAAACCTGAACTATACTCCACTCACACAGCAACACTTGCCAACACCATACTCCTATCCTTCATGCACACCAACAATGACATATTTATATATATAACACACGCAATCACAAATGTACAGGCGGGGAGAGGGAGTCACTGCTCCTCCAACCACGAGGGTTTGTCACTGGCCGCACTGCTAAGCTTGATGTTAAATTGCTGCAGTGAAGCTTCCAGTTGTTGTTGATTCCCAGCAAAATAGGAGGAGATGGCATTATGGAAGAGAAGCAGCTGTTTGTGCATGACCTTCACCTGTTCAAAGAGAATGAGCAGACAAAAATCAAACCTTCTATATGTTTATTATAAGGTCAACAGATTTATTATTGGACATGGTGAGGTCAGCAGAAGTAATTTTACTTATGGTGAGTTAGGAGGAGGGACTAGCTGTCATGGTGACATCAGCATAGTTATTAGCGGTTATGGTTAATTTGGCCCAGGGTCTGGTGGTAATGGTGATATCAGAAGAGTACCTGGTGTTCGAGGTGAAATCAGTTGAATGGCTAGAGGTCATTGCGACGTTGGTGAAATAGCTGGTGGTCTTGGAGAGTTTGGATTTGGCCTTTAGTGATGCCATTTTGAAATCATTACAGTCAATGGCAGTAAGGGTGAGGTCAGTAGACGACTAAAAGCCATGGGGAGGTCAGCAAAGCAACCTGCTGTCATTGTGAGGTCAGGATAGTAACTAGCTGTAATGTTGAAATCAGCAAAGTGACTAGCTGTCATAGGAAGCAGAGTGACCGGTGAAGCATGATGGGTCATGGTGAGGTCAGCAGGGCACATAGGGCTTATGGTAAAGTCAGCAGGGTGACTGGTGGTCATAGGGAGGTCAACGGGGTGACTGGTGGTCAGAATGGTGGGTGGGTCTTGGCGAGTTTGCCACCGAGTGATGTAATGAAGTGAGTACCGTCAATGGCAGTCATGGTGAGCAGTCAGTAGAGGAACCAAAGGGCATGGGTCCGTAGGGCGACCACCGGCAGTCATGGCGAGGTGAATAGTCAAGTTAGTTGTGTAGATAGTTTTGTGATTGGTAGGAAGGCTAAACAATTTGGATTAAGTTAACCGTTTCAGAAGTGATGGGATTGTTTTCCTATTACCTTATTTTCCTGCAGGAAGCGCAGTTTTATGGTAACATCTCCACGCAGCTTCTCATATTTCATACGATGTATCTGGAAATGTTGTTGGGCGATCTCGATGCGGTTCAAGGTGGCTGCATCCCGTGGACCCAGGCTCAGCTCCTCTAAGTCAGCGCGATAAGCATCATATTCAAGTCTGTGAGGCACAGAATTACAGAATATGTATACAATCAACGTCTTCTGAACATCTGTCATTACAGATATGTGCAAAACAAAGCGCCAAATGGGACTGCTCCACCAGAAAAAAAAAGTGTGCAATTGAGTGCAAAGTCTGTTTAAAAAGAGAGGGATGTAGTAGAAAATCTGCAGGACGTTGCCCCAAACCAGCCAGGGGGAGTGCAAAATCTGGGAAAAAAAGCACAAACAAGGGGCGCCTTTCCTGCTGCAGACACATTTATTTAAGAGAAAAACAATAGTGGATGAGAAACGTACTCGCAAAGGTTGACATGATCAAAGCATTGTAAGCGGATACATGGGCCAAAGAAGAAGCCAGTGTTAGCTGCAAAGCCGTGCCTGTGTGCCAGCAAGGTAGGCTGTGATGATAACGCGTTTCCGGTGTCACGCCCCCCTTCATCAGATACCTGCAGCTTAAGGTCCCCACACACCATACGATAATCACGGGAAAGGTGTGTGGAAGCCGTGCGACCTCTACTACTGTAAGGTCGCACGACTTTGAACTTACGGACATGTTCGAATACCCGCCGAGCATCGTACGACCTTCGGCGGGTTTGTGGCATGTCCGTACGATAACAGCCGTACGGGCTGGTGTGCGCAAGCGCACGCTGCCCGTTCGGCATTGCGGTCATCGGAAGCCCGCCCCTCAGGGGGCGTGGCTTGCGATCATCGCAAGTACCATCTGCCTATGCAACATAGGCAGATTGTACGTTTTTTTAAGTACCTTACAACCATCGCAAGACAAAAGTCTTGCGATGGTTGTAAGGTGTGTGCCCAGCCTTACACTGGCTTCTTCTTTGGTCCATGTATCCACTTACAATGCTTTAATCATGTCCACCTTTGTGGGTATGTTTCTCATACACTATTGTTGTTATCTTAAATAAAATTTGTCTGCACCGGGAAAGGCGCCTCTTGTTTGTGCTTGAACATCTGTCATGTTCATGCAAAACATTAATAGGAACCACAGAGGTAACCTGGAAGTATATTTGGAACATGCACTGCATATTGTTTTACTATGTAACCTGGACAAATGCTGACCAAAAAAACAAAACAAAAATGCCCATCAGTACAGAGCAGGGACGGTCTCTCTAGAATGGAGATAGCTGTGAGCTATACTGTAGGATCAGAAGCAATGTGAACATTACCAAAGGAACCCAATACATGTACAGGAGGATTGTAGAACCAGCCTGCCATCTAGTGGTGAGAATGAGAAGACGGACATCCATTAAAAAAGCCATAACACATTGGCCAAATGTGATGCCCACCCTCCTCTCCCCTGCAACTAGGGTTGCCACCTTTTCTTCAAGTGAAACCCGAACACAAGCGCTGCATGCAGCATTTTTCAGGTGGCTATGCGGGCTCTCAGGTGGGCTATGCAGGCTTTCAGGAGTGCTGTGTGGGCTGTCTCACCAGGGGCGGGCAGTATGGTGTCAGGAAGACAGAGATGTTTACAGGCACCTGCGGCTCACAGGAAGGCTGCCGAGGTCCCCAGCAGCACGGGACCTCTGGCCAGCACTTAGTGTCTTTTGTCCTGGTGTCAGCTGGCCTTAAACCTGGACACAGGACTCAAACTGGACTGTCCGGGTGAATCCCGGACAGGTGGCAACCCTAACTGCAACAGGTACCCGTAAGGTCCCCAGCAAACGCGGGACCTCAGGCAGCCAAAATTCCCTGCGGTAAAGACAGCCCTGCTGTTAAATATCAAACGGACAGTACAAAACCCCTCAAATGGTATAAGTGCATAATAAATTCTGTTAATCCTGCCAGAAATCCAGTGAGCTGATAACTTCCTGTGCTTTCTGCAAGTGCTGCACTCTTATGAGTTACACTGTTCCCAGTTCTCTCTGTGAACTACAGAAATCCTCTTCCCCATGTTATGGAGTAGAGTAGAGGGAAAGTTGTTCTGTAGTCCTAACACTTCCTCTCCTAGGGAGACAACGCTGCTCCTCCTCAGATAAAGTAGGGCGAGTGTTGTCACTCAGGTACAGGAAGTGTTACTGGTAGAGTCACTAATTGTGTTCTTGGGTTTAGATGTCGAGGAAATGGAGGCGCAATTGTATAATTGTTGGGGGGGGGTGTTCTATGCACAGCCAACTTCCTGTCCCATATCCCCAAAGAAAAATTCAAATATGGGAAACGTTTGGCAGATTCTAGGAATAACAGAGTGTTCACAGTACATACAAAGTGAGAAAACCTCTTAAAGTCTGCTAACTTACAGTGAATGTTATTTTTTCTTAAGCTTTTAGTATTTTGGTTCCATTCAACTTATAAGCTCTCATTCCTACGAGAAACGGGCGGCCCCTACAGCTCCGTGCTGCGTGCACGGCCGTATCCGGCATCTCCCGGGAAGGACAGGTGCTGCGGTGATTAGTACGCAGCCCCCGTCCTTCTCTATGGGACTATGCGGCCGTACGCCGCCCTACGCTCACCCGACCTGCACGTCCGTACAGGTGCAGGTGTCCTTACTCTTAAAGGAGAACTATGGGGTCAGGGCTTTCCCCCATAGTTCTCTTTAGGGTAACGGGAGGACACAAACTAGCGTCCTCCCGTCACCCTAAGCTCAGTATACCGCGAGCTACAGCTCCCTATATACTGAGACGCCGGAGCGGATCCCGACGTAGATGACGGGATCCGCCCAGCTGCGTGAGTTACAGCTGGCTCTGCCTATCTAGAGGCAGAGCCAGCTGTACCCGCCCCCTCCCTGTCCGTTCCGCCAGTCAGTGCTGGAGGATGGGAGCGGGGAAGGGGGAATCCAGCCCCTCCCCCTGTCGCGGCGGAGAGCCGTGACAGGATCGGAAGGTGAGTGAACGCCGGTATGTGTTCGCTCACCTCCCGATCTACTGAGCCGACCTGTGACAGTCTCATTGTCACAGGTCGGCTAGAACTATGAGGTGAGTGGAAATCACCCCCTCCCCCCTCATAGTTCTCCTTTAAGCTGACAGGATAGATCCTGTCTGCGTCCGAGTCAGGAAGCACGCAACCCTACGGACCTGCACTTGGGGGTGAACGTAGGGCGGCGTACGGACGCGTAGTCCCATAGAGAAGGACGGGGGCTGCGTACTAATCACACACAGCACCTGTCCTTCCCGGGAGATGCCCGATACGGCCCTGCACGCAGCACGGAGCTGTAGGGACCGCCCGTTTCTCGTGTGAATGAGGCCTAATTAAAGCACCTTTTCCGTAGAACTACTTCCAAAACTCTAGATGAGTGGTTCCTTAGTGAGACCAGGGCCCGGTACATTCTTCCAAAACCTTCCATGCCCCAGCTGCCAATGACAGTATGTCCCCCAGATACTCGGGATGATGATGCTGCCTGTGTGACCCGTCGCTACAGGGTGTGTGATGTTTACCTGGCTGTCTCGTATAACTTGACGGTCATCAGAGTGTCCTCCATGGTCTTGTTGATGAGGGTGTTGATACTGGACACGAAGAAGTTAATGGCCCCCAGCAGGGTTTCCCCGTTCTTACACAGGAGCTTCTGAGTCTCTGCATTGTAGCCAAACTCTTCCTGCCGAGAGGAAAGAAAAATGGCACACCGGCTTAGTGGTTGTATGTAGAATTGTAGCACTGGGGTCCTCGGTTTGAATCCGAGTCAGGACACAACCTGCATGGAGTTTGCATGTTCCCCTCTGGTTTCCTCCCACACTCTTGGCTTCAGTCTAAAATTTTCCCTAGTATGTCAGTGCATGTATGTATGCATGCATGTATGTTAGATAGAGACCTTAGATTGTAGGCCGCTTAACCACTTCAGGACCGCCGTACGTATGTAAATGGCGTGGTCCTGAAATTATTATTCCAAGATCATAACTGCTGCAGCAATGGTGATTTTGGTACCCTTTATAGCCAGCTCCTAGCTGTAACATACAAGGGTTTGGGCGGGTGTAGACCGAGCCACCCAATCACTTGTATGCAGCTGGGGAGTGTTTGCTCCTCCTCCGCTGTCAGCTATCCCGGGCTCCTCTGTCCCCCATGTGGGCCCAGACCTAGCACGGCGTGTCTCTGCACCTTGACCATAGGGAGAGCAACACTTCCAGCAACTGATCTGCTGTCCGATCACTGAAACCTGAAGCGACGTGTATTTCGTCACTTCCAGTCTGTCATTTCTCCGGGTGCTGTGGCTGAAGAGGAAGCTGATGAAGTAAAGTCTCTGCTTCACCAGCTTCCTTGAAGTCCATAGGTGACATTAGGGGTCTACTAGACCCCTGATGTCTTCATAAAGAGGACCTGTCACTGTATCTGTGCTGCCACATAGGAGGGCTTCTTAATTAGCATAAAATATTGCTACAAGAGTTTTAATTTTACAGGGCCTCCGTCTTTCCAAAAAATATCATTGTTTGGGGGGGTTTTAAAGTGACATTAAAGTAAAAAAAAATCCCCATGCTGCTTTAAGGACTTACCTTAAATTATGCCTCTTGATTCGATCATCTTCTTCTTTCCTGTAGTTTTCAGGAGTCCCTCGAGCGCTGGTGCCGGTCTCTGATCCAGCGTCAACTCCTCTCTCTTCCTGTCCCACGGAATTTTTGCGGGTGCACGCTGCCGGGCTGCCTGCATTGGAGTTACCTTGTGTCTCTCCTCTTCTACCGGCCGAAGATCTCTACTGTGCATGCGCCTGCCACACTATCCTTTGCGGCCGCCTGAGAATCTTCAGATCTTCGGACGGGAGCGCAGCGGAGATACAGGTAAGTTTTTACCTTTTTGTTGACTTTTTTAAATGTGTTTGGATATATCTCCTGCTTGTTAGCTTTTTATATATATATATGCAAAAACACGCTGAGGGTTTAATTGTCCTTTAAGCTGTTTTCTAGCCAATAATAATTAAGTTTTTAGCATGTGTGTGCAAAAATTAAGAAACTGCCTCAACTGGTTAAAACGCAACTGAAGCCAAATCTAAATTGTTAGTTTGGATAGTATGGAGATGGATTAGAGCACGTGGTTGATATTGCTGCCAGGTTTATATTGCTTTCAGGTTTGTATTGTATTGGAGATGGATTAGAACAGGTGGTTGATATTGCTGTCAGGTTTGCATTGCTGTCAAGTTTGCATTGCTGTCAGGTTTGCATTGCTGTCAGGTTTGCATTGCTGTCAGGTTTGCATTGCTGTCAGGTTTGCATTGCTGTCAGGTTTGCATTGCTGTCAGGTTTGCATTGCTGTCAGGTTTGCATTGCTGTCAGGATTGCATTGCTGTCAGGATTGCATTGCTGTCAGGATTGCATTGCTGTCAGGATTGCATTGCTGTCAGGATTGCATTGCTGCCAGGATTGCATTGCTGCCAGGTTTGTATTGCTGGCAGGTTTATATTGTATTGGAGATGGATTAGAACATGTGGTTGATATTGCTGCCAGGTTTATATTGCTTTCAGGTTTGTATTGCTGCCAGGTTTGTATTGCTGTCTGTGTTTTGGTGTCACTTCTATTTGAAGGGCAGGGACTAATGTGACTGTACAGTATGTAAGCGTATAAACTGTCAGAGCTATATAAATACCTGTAATAACAACATGAAGGAATTACCCAGAAACCTCAGACCCGCAGCTTCTGAAAACTAGAAGTCATTGCAGCCATAATAAGGATACCATCACTGTGATAACGCTGCTAAACGGTGCAGCAAGAGGTGTGTCATATACAGGTAACATGATCACCCATAATAAACCATTCACTGATGAGGGGAATGTCACATACAGATCAATTGACCACACCAATCAACTATCACTGAGATCACTGATCAATAAAGAGAGGAAGAATGTCTCAAATATATTGAAGTCAAAGTTTAATCTATGCATTCCCCCCCTTCCAAATCAATATGAAATTAACATTTTTAAATAAATTAATTTGGTCTTCAAGAAATACCTCTTTTGAGACATAGTGACATCATCACTGGGTCTTCCTGCTGTCTGTTTTTGCTAGTACGATCAAGTTGGTGGCAGGGCCAGGTAGGCTCTCCTGTAAACATCATAGCACCTTGCATGGAGCGCTATACGAAATAACACATCCCCAGCATTCCTTTAAATGTGCATCTCAGCTGGCAACTGGGTGGTGCAGACTTTAGCCATGCAAACCTTATAATTTGCCTCATCTCTGCGGTCAAATCTGCATGATCATACTCTAATAGTGTAATCAAGCAACTGATCAGCAGATTGCTCAGCTAACGTCTGCAGCACCCAGGGGCCAGAAGGGATGCACGACTAAAGGGATGCCAGTGAGGTGTTCTTTCCTATAATGCTGAAAAGAGCAGGACACTGAATGATGTCAGCCCAAAAGATCACACCCACACAAGAGGAAGAGCAAAATTGATTGATGTTAAATAAATACTAATAGCTTTTGAGAGGTGAGCCAATGACAACATAGATCAGGAGAGGGGACTGATACTTATTGAATTTATTGATATATAACAGAACCCTAACCTGCAACTCTGGTGATTTCTGGCTGAGGTCGGAGAAGGCGTCCCCCAGCGCTCGCTGCGTCTGAACCAGGCTGTAGAAATGAGCGGTCAGGGCTCTGGCCAGCTGCAAGACACCTTCATATTTCCTCTTCGTGTCCCTCAAGAGTTCGATCTGAGTCTCCAGCTCCAAATCCACCGTGCGAGAGCCGCGGCCAAACCTTTCTGAGATCAACTGCTTTGTGCACTGTCAGAGAGAAAGATTAACAGAGTCAGAGGAGACAGCAATGGGTGATAAACAAAGAGATGGGACAATGATGGCCAACAGAGAGTAAGAGGGGTCCCTCAAGAGTTCGATCTGAGTCTCCAGCTCCAAATCCACCGTGCGAGAGCAGCGGCCAAACCTTTCTGAGATCAACTGCTTTGTGCACTGTGAGAGAGAAAGATTAACAGAGGATGGACGGAGAGAGAGAGGAGGCTCCAACGGTGGACGGAAAGAGAGAGAGAGAGAGAGAGAGAGAGAGAGAGAGAAGAGGCCCCAACGGTGGACGGAAAGAGAGAGAGAGAGGCTCCAACGGTGGACGGAAAGACAGAGAGAGAGAGGAGGCTCCAACGGTGGACGGAAAGAGAGAGAGAGAGAGGAGGCAACAACAATGGATGGACAGAGAGAGAGAGGAGGCTCCAACGGTGGACGGAAAGAGAGAGAGGAGGCTCCAACGGTGGACGGAAAGAGAGAGAGAGAGAGGCTCCAACGGTGGACGGAAAGAGAGAGAGAGGCACCAACGGTGGATGGAAAGAGAGAGAGAGGCTCCAACAGTGGACGGAAAGAGAGAGAGAGGAGGCAACAACGATGGATGGACGGAGAGAGAGAGGAGGCTCCAACGGTGGACGGAGAGAGAGAGAGAGAGAGGCTCCAACGGTGGACGGAAAGAGAGAGAGAGGCACCAACGGTGGACGGAAAGAGAGAGAGAGGCTCCAACAGTGGACGGAAAGAGAGAGAGAGGAGGCAACAACGATGGATGGACGGAGAGAGAGAGGAGGCTCCAACGGTGGACGGAAAGAGAGAGAGAGGGAGGCTCCAACGGTGGACGGAAAGAGAGAGAGAGGAGGCAAAAAGGATGGATGGACGGAAAGAGAGAGGAGGCTCCAACGGTGGACGGAAAGAGAGAGAGA
>NW_017308660.1:97328-97913 GCF_000935625.1 Nanorana parkeri
TGGACGGAAAGAGAGAGAGAGAGGCTCCAACGGTGGACGGAGAGAGACGAGGCGACAACGATGGATGGACGGAGAGAGAGAGAGGGGAGGCGACGACGGCAGTGGATGGACAGAGCGAGGAGAGGAGGTGACGGCGGTGGACAGAGAGAGGAGGCGACAATGGTGGACGGAGAGAGAGAGGCGACAACGTGGACGGAGAGAGAGAGAGAAAGGAGGGGGGGGAGAGAGGTCGGCGACAACGGTGGACTGAGAGAGAGGAGGCAAGAACAGCCGTCAGATAAAAGAGATGACAACAGCCAACAGAGAGGAGAAGAGAGGAAACTATGATGGCTAACAAAGGGAGAAGTGGACAGCCATTCAGACAGTAAGAAGAGACAGCAATGGCTGACAAACAGAGAGACGGTGGACGGAAAGAGAGAGAGAGGCACCGACGGTGGACGGAAAGAGAGAGAGAGGCTCCAACAGTGGACGGAAAGAGAGAGAGAGGCTCCAACAGTGGACGGAAAGAGAGAGAGAGGAGGCAACAACGATGGATGGACGGAGAGAGAGAGGAGGCTCCAACGGTGGACGGAAAGAGAGAGAGAG
>NW_017308660.1:99254-120648 GCF_000935625.1 Nanorana parkeri
AGAGAGAGAGAGAGAGAGGAGGCTCCAACGGTGGACGGAAAGAGAGAGAGAGAGAGAGAGAGAGAGGAGGCCCCAACGGGGGACGGAAAGAGAGAGAGAGAGAGGCTCCAACGGTGGACGGAAAGACAGAGAGAGGAGGGACAAACAGCGGACGGAAAAAAAGGAACCAACGGTGGACGGAAAGAGAAAGAGGCTCCAACGGTGGACGGAAAGACAGAGAGAGAGAGGAGGCTCCAACGGTGGACGGAAAGAGAGAGAGAGAGGCTCCAACGGTGGACGGAGAGAGACGAGGCGACAACGATGGATGGACGGAGAGAGAGAGAGGGGAGGCGACGACGGCAGTGGATGGACAGAGCGAGGAGAGGAGGTGACGGCGGTGGACAGAGAGAGGAGGCGACAATGGTGGACGGAGAGAGAGAGGCGACAACGTGGACGGAGAGAGAGAGAGAAAGGAGGGGGGGGAGAGAGGTCGGCGACAACGGTGGACTGAGAGAGAGGAGGCAAGAACAGCCGTCAGATAAAAGAGATGACAACAGCCAACAGAGAGGAGAAGAGAGGAAACTATGATGGCTAACAAAGGGAGAAGTGGACAGCCATTCAGACAGTAAGAAGAGACAGCAATGGCTGACAAACAGAGAGACAAAAGAAGATGATGTCTACAGTCGAAGACGCTGGTCAACAGAAAGAGTAGACACCAATAGTCAACAGAGATAGAGGAGACACCCAACAGGCAGAGAGTAGGAACAGCAGTCGCTGACAGAAAGGGGGAGGATATAAGGGTACCCAACAGACAGAAAGAGGGAACAGCAACAGCCTACAGACAGAGAAAAGAGACAACAATAGTGAGAGAGGGGACATAGTCATGGCTGACATACTGAGAGAGGAGGCTGCATGACTGACAGACAGAAGGAAGACACCATGGTAGACAGGAGTGCGGCAAATAAATATTTGGGGGTGGCAATAAAGAGCATAAAACATACACAGCAAGATCTACTGAGGAGAACAACAAGCATAGAACATTCACTACCATTCCTGAGAGAGATATACGGGACAAATAAACAGAGACGGGTTATGGGTCTTACTTTATATGTATTAATGCCCCATTTCTTCACCAAGTCAAATTTCTCCACAGCGACCCCTCGAGAGAGCTCTTCAGAGGTGAGAGAAGGGTGCGAGGACGGCTGAGACCCTGGAGGAAGAAAAGTCAATGTCATACAATGGAAATACAGGCAGCAGAGAGCGGCTGGTCATACCACAGTACGAGGACGGTGTGGACCTAAAAAGCTCCTGGGATTTCATTACTGGTACAATAAATATATCCATTGGATGGTCTGAACTCCAGAGGACAGCCTGGGAAGCAGAGCCCTCGTCTGCTCACCCATGGATCCATACCAGATTACCCATTCGTGGTCTACAGGCCATCTAACACCTTCAGCTACTTTCTTCAACTATAAAAGCCGGGAGAGCAACAACCACCCGCTGAATGCCGAGATACCGGGCTGGAGGGTCAATGTATCACTGCGGAGTCACTTTATATGATCTAGGAACATTTTACTGAACAAACTTATCCCCAACAGGAGAAGCTTTTATGATTCTTTAGAGCGGATTGAAATTGAAGACCGGCATTTAAACGGGGTCCACATAGATGATCAAGTATAAAGAGAAAGGGCTGTGGGAAGCTTGCCAACAGGTACAATTTTTCGGGCTGCCTAGTGTCTGGGATTTGTCCAGCTATGAAATAGGAAAATTACAGGGACAGACAAAGCAAATAAGCGGTATAAGGTAAAAGCCTTCATGATTAGAATTGTCTGTGAACAGTCTCATTCATTCAGGTCATGGTATATCTGTAAAAATTAAGTCAAGGCAACTGGACATGCTGTATTTTTCTTGAAGACGTTTCACTGGTCATCCGACCAGCTTTCTCAATTCAGAATGACTTGTACGAGTCCCAAATAATTTTTGCACAAGCCATTCTGAATTGAGAAAGCTGGTCGGATGACCAGTGAAACGTCTTCAAGAAAAATACAGGTAGTCCAGTTGCAGTCCAATAATTTGGGGGGATTACCCTTCCCTTCTTGTACCGGTGTTCCGTGGAGGTGGCCAACTCGTCGAGATCTCAAACTCGTGACGTCACATCCGTTGTAGATTTCAACAAGACGGCGCTAGTGCACCAGCCGTCACAGTTTTTGCAATCCTTGTGGACTTCTCCACTTGCAGTAGGTGCGCCTGTGCGCTTTCAAAATTGTCATCGAGTTCTCCAACTCCCGTCGGTGCTTGCGACATCGGGTGCCCGCACAGGCGCACTACCGCAGATTGTAGAGTTTGTTACTTCTCCTGGGTGGCTGCGCAGGCCACAGCTACCCAGGAGATGGGAGTTGGCGGTCTCGACAAGTTGAAGAATTCGATAGAACACCGGACCTCCTGTTCTGGTGAACTGTAGTAAGACTTGTAGCAATTGATGATTTAGAAACTGTAGAGTTTAAAGTACATCTAATCCTAGAGGCTTAGAGTTAAAAATTGCCAAATCTCAGTGATTTATGAGCGATCACATAGTCCACTATCCTGTTTTCTAAACACCATAGGGAGGTGAAGGCCAATATTGAAGATTGCCATTGGAGGATTGTTGCTAGAACAAATGACAGCGAGGCTTCGTGGAGGCTCCCCTGTTGAGCGAGCGCTTTGATCTTCCCCCATGAGGTGCCGTCACATCAACATGATGATGACGACATTTTTAAATGAAGTCTTTCCATTTTCATTGCATACCTCAATTGGGACCCAGTGACGTTATCACTGGGTCTCTATGTGTTTTCAGGGCTTGTTCACACCATCACCAGACCGGTTCTGGATTGGAAGACGGGAGGATCACAGATACAGTAACCCGCGGGCACACAGGGTTATTACATTTTTGGGTTACAACCACTTGAAGTGATGACCTCTACTGACTCGCTTAGGATTTAAAAAACTTGCATCTTAAAACCTGTTTGGTTCCTTCCTCATGCATTGGAAGATATGTAACTTTTTGAAAGCTCCAAACTTTCCTTAATGGTGACAACTATAAAATTTTAGATTTCCAAACACTTTCTCTGCTGTTGACACTGGTCAGCATCGAGCCGGCCGAACAGCTGGATCCTAGCTGATTTGCTGGAAAGCTGAGTTCCCAGTCAATCAGCATGGAGCCGGCTTCCCGACCAATTTAGGAATCCGGGAGGCGGGTCATTACTCGGCTTCCTCATTGGCCGGCTTGATGCTGATTGTGATTGTGACAACATGGAGCTGGCTTCCTGGGCAATCAGGAAGCAGGCGGCATGTCATTACCCGCTGCCTGGCTTCCTGATTGCCCGGGAGGCTGGCTCCTTGCCAGCGGAAGCACCGGTATTAATACTCGGTATCGGCAGGTGCCGACAGCAAAATATACGCTCGATACTGAAAAACCGGTATCGGTGAATCCCTAGTATCCAGTATAATTGCGCAGTCGGGAGAATATGACAGGGATACCCAACCTTTTTTATTGCTGCTGTGGAAAGTATTTAGGGAGAGCTAGCAAAGTGTAATAGGAAAAGTGTTTCTGAAATGGACTTTATCCAACAGGTTTCTGTTCCTAATCCAGGTAACCCATTTAAGCAAAATGATGACTGACAAGGAAACATGAGATTTTACAAAGCAAACTATGGGAGCTGTGCTGGTCAATCTAAAGTGGATCTGCAATGTGACTGATAAGAAATGAAGAGGGTGGTGAACTGTAGAAAGCTTTGATGGAAGCTGATCCTTCTACAGCACTTTAGAAAGTGTATTTGTATGTTCAGCTATGTGCCAGTAATCTCTGCATTTTATTACTTCCATCCAAATTTTAATTAAAAAAAGAGCAGATTATTCCCCAGTATCTTCTCTCCTCCTAGAGGAGACACAAAGCAATAACCCCCTTCCTGCCTGGGTACTACATAAGAGTTTATCCCTGCTAATCTCCTGATGTGCGAGAGGAAGGAGCTACAATCCTCTTCCCAGCACAGGATTCTCTGACCAGACTGCTCTATAGTTATTAACACCCAGCCAGAGCTGGGAGAATCTGTCCCAGAATAACATACCTCCGTGTGGCCTGCCCCTGTGCTCCTAGTAATAAGGTCTACACCAACCTCCCCGACCCAGAACAGAGCAGCAATATGTAGTGATGGGTTTAATTCCCACCAAGTTAAAAATGTCATAATACCCCATCCAGTCTAAAAATGATTTAAAAAAAAAAAAAAAAGAAGAAGAAACAATCACTCTGCTGCTCACCTTCCTCAGCTCTAGGCACCCTCTGGGTGGCAGGTTTAAGCCACAGCAAGTACAACTGAGCAGCCAATGAGTAACACTTACTGCACACAGATCCCAGTTACTGTGGCCAGTAATTGATGGGAGACCACATTTTCTTACCATTCATGTGTTAACCAACTTTGAAAATGTCATGGGCATACGTTAATGTTCTTGTAATCAGTGTTAGGGCTTCAGGTGCCTTCAACATCTTCAGATGGGGTTGTGTTGGGGCTTCAGGTGCCTTCAAACATCAAAGCCCCTGGAGTACTGTGGAAACATCTTTCTTGTTTCCAAAGAACCCCAAATCTCAGGAAGCTTCATTATACAAATTCCCTTCAGAGCTTGCCCACATGGTTATGGCCGGTATTGGCCAGTCAGGCGGTGTACTGTGGTAGGATGTGGCATGCCTAGAAAGTGACTTTCCAAACTTTGGTTGGAATTTCCATAAGCATCCTAGGACTGGGGTATCCATAGGCCATATGAAATTATACTGAAGATGCATGGTAGCACCTTGAGGTAGAAGAGGTCACCTCTGAAGACACAACGTGTTTGCTTTAAAGCAACACGATCACATACCTAAACTATACCCAGAAAGCACAAACCTGTAAAGAAGAGAGAGAATACTTATGTTTCCTAGTGTCCATGCTGCTGGACTCCTCTCCAATCGTGAGAAATTACCCCTGGGGTCTGATGCAAAAAAGATGCTTCTGTCAGTGATGAAATCTGTGGCCCACTGCAACTCACCCTGACTTCCATGACATTACAGGATACAGCAGTGTTGTGGAGGTCAGCATGAGGAACCAATGAGGGCTGTGGGGCACCACAGAGATCACACTCCAGAAGCCGGTTCCTCATCAGCCGACCTCCTCGACATTACAGGATACAGCAGTGCTGGGAAGGTCAGCACAAAGATCCAATGAGGGCTGTGGGGCACCACAGAGATCACACTCCAGAAGCCGGTTCCTCATCAGCCGACCTCCTCGACATTACAGGATACAGCAGTGCTGGGAAGGTCAGCACAAAGATCCAATGAGGGCTGTGGGGCACCACAGAGATCACACTCCAGAAGCCAGTTCCACATCCAAAAGTGTTGGTTTCCCACTTGACTTAGGGGAACCATTTCTTATGAATAAAGTGGAGTTTAGCAGTATGTGTAATAGGAAAGGAAAGCATTCCCTCTAGTCTAAGTATGCCACAAGGTCACAATATAGAGAAGTATAATGATCCTCTTACATTGGACCATTCTGGAGATTTTTCTAAAATGTATATGCAGCGTTCATATAATGTCTCTCCCAGTATAATATATAGTATAATACAGCAAACTAATCAAATATCAATATTTTTCAGAGATTGATTTGCTCGGTTTTCATACTTGCTAGAAGTCTACAACCTCAACTCTCTGGTGAGCAAGATCTCTAGGTGTGAGGTATCCCAACCACTACATTTACCTCATATTATACTGAAACAGTACTGTGCGCTCATGGATTGGTGGGGTCAGAGTTCAATAGGACTGTGTAACAACTTTCAGTGAACCGGTGTTCAGGAGCAAGTTTCTTTCAGATGCTTTTTAAACATGATGACATATTGTACATTGTGTTCAGTGGAAGTTGATGACATTAGGCTCAATGCCTTGAGCTAGAAGGACTGTGATTTGCCATAATGTCCATTTTCTCAACAATGAGGGAATAATAACAGTCATGTGATTAGAAACATCTATCATAATGACAAATTCCACATTCATTATACCCAAGAAAACTGAGCCTACAGTCTACAAAAATAAAAGCAATCCTTCCAGAGGGAGATTGTCCATCTTGGTGGGACAACCTGGCTAGTAACCCAAATGAAGCAATCAGGACTAACCTGTGATGAAAACCAATCGTGGATCATTCACCAAAACAAAGACATGCGAGAGGCAATCTTGGCAATGATCTAAGAGGGATAGGATCTGTATGCACTAGATCTACAGTGACTACAGCTCTACTAATAACACCAGCCGTACTATTGCTGCTTTACCTGAATCTCCCTCATGACTGGCTATCCTGCGGGCTGCTGACTGGCTGGGAGCGATAACAGGGATACTGGTGCCGCTATGGGGCAAGGAATCTGAAGACAGCAATATGGCACAGAAAGGGGGATGATGGACGGCAGTAGAGTAAGAACGGAAGAAAAGAGGGTGATGGAGGAGGTTGGGAAGACATGGGAGGAAGAAAGGATGATGGACACCAGGAACACAAAGGAGAAAAAAGCATGATGGAGGACATTGGGAAGGCATGGGGAGTGGAGGTGAATAATGGAGAAGAATACATGGGAGGAAGACAGCAAGAAGACATCGGAAGATTAGAGGAGAATAATGGAGAACAAATGGTACAACAGGAGAGCAAGAGAGACAAAATGATGGAGGGCAGCAGGAAGACATGGAAGGAGGTGGAGAGAAGAATGAAGGAAGATGGTGGAAGAAACATGAAGGACAATAGGAAATGTGGAAGACAGAAGAATGGTGGAGGAGAGCAGCAAGGCATGGAATGAAGAAAGAATAATAATGGAGGACATCAAGAAATTGGACGACAGCGGAAAGGGACATTATAAGGAGGGAAGAACAGCACGAAAAAACAGGAGGAAAAGAGGATAACAATAGAAGAGAATGACAAACCAGTTGAGGAAGAAAAGACAGAAGGGAGGGTGGGGACATTGTTGTTAACCAAAAATACAAAAGGAAAAGGACAGAAAGCATGAATAGTGCAGAAAACAAAATGGAAGAGAAAAGATGATCTGAAAATTAAATGGATCCTAGCAAATGACAAAAACACAGATTATACAGAATGATATTCCCATGATGGAAGTCAGACAATATGGGCTCATAATGTGCTTATTTGTATATGGCATCACATTGTAAGGGTCATAGCTCACAGCTCCATCAGATACGGGGTGGGCTTGGCACATTTGGCGGGTCGTGCTGCAGCCCATCTTGAGTCAAGTTGTATCAGAACCAAAATACCACCCCAAATTCTCAGTATCCACCTACACAGGATTGCAATTCGGGACATTGCCAGGCTGGACACATACCGCCGTCCTCTGCCCATCTCGCAGGGGACAGACTACCTCACTGTACAGGACCACTATCTATTCTAGAAATAGGTTTCATGTCCCAGCCGGGCCTGACAAAGACATGAGGGAGAAACGTACACAGCTTTGCTTTCACATTCTTCAGCAATGGAATGAGGTGAAATGAAGCCGAGGATAACCAAGTGAACCAAACCCGGCATGATCACAGTCTTCCCGACATACCAAGCATGAAAGAGATCATTTCATCTAAAGAAAATTGGTGACCGGCTGAAAGAAACCAATTTTGGGAAAATAAAATGCCTCTCCGATGGGACCAATGTGTCATGTTCAAGTACGAGGTGCCATCTTATCCAACCTTGCCCAACACTTGCTTCCCGCTTCCTTTCCAAGCACCGGTTTGGCTCTCTGCGACGCCTGGCGCCATCTTTGTTGAACTCCCAGTTTTCAGATTTAGTTTGGTCTGTGGAGCACACAATTATGCTCCCTCTGTCATGATTGCCTGTTTTTTTGTATGTGCTCCGATCACACCATACATGTGCACTCAACCGACACGGTGTGCGGCATGATAAAACAGTTGAAAAAGAAATAGAAAGGCACGTGTCATCTAAAGTACACCCTGATGTAGCTCTACATGGAGGGAATGATCCTTTAACCTCCCCTCTCTGATGGTTGTTAGTTAGCACTGCAACTCGTGTCTCTCCTGTGCACACCTGCCCTCATTAGTGAACCGTAAATTAAAGTCACAGCTTCCAGTTTGTGCCTGATGAACACCAGGTTGGTGTGTTTGCCCATGCCCTGGACGGAGGTCTGTCTGTCTCTGAATTCTGGATGACTGCTCATGCCTTGCATTATTGAAAGATGTTCATACTCGGCTTGTCTATGTTTATCCTAATCAACGACGTGTAACTTCTGCTTTAAAGCATTAAAGGAGAACTATGAGGTGAGTGCTTTTCACTCACCTCATAGTTCTAGCTGACCTGCGACAATGAGACTGTCACAGGTCGGCTCAGTAGATCGGGAGGTGAGCGAACACATACCAGAGTTCGCTCACCTCTCGATCCTATCACGGCTCTCTGCCGAGACAGGGGAGGGGCTGGATTCGCCCCTCCCCGCCAGCGCTGACTGGCGGAACGGACGGGGGAGGGGGCGGGTACAGCTGGCTCTGCCTTTAGGTAGGCAGAGCCAGCTGTCAGTCACGCAGCTGGGGGGATCCCGGCACAATTGTCGGGATCCGCTTCAGCGTCTCAGTATATTGCGAGCATCTGAGCCTAGGGTGACGGGAGGACGCTAGTTTGTGTCCTCCCGTTACCCTAAGGAGAACTATGGGGAAAAGACTTAACCCCATAGTCCTCCTTTAAGGCTGTGACACACTGCATGCGAAGCAAGGCGGATCGGTGGCGCGCTGCCTTCGCATGTGTCATGTCATTTTCTCTCCGGCACGTCAGCTTGAGCGGGTCAATGAATGATAGAAAATCACCAGCACTCCGTAAATGAAATTTTAAAAAAGTCAATTTTTTTGGGACTAAACGTCACATCTCTGCCCTGATGAAGGGACCCTGCGTGGTCACGAATTGTTGGATTATGAGATATGTGTGACGTTTAGTCCAAATACATTGATTGAATGCTGGTGATTTCGATCATTCATTGACTGTTGTACACGGCGCCATCCATGATTGTCACTGCGAGCACCACTATTTCCACTTGGACCGGAAGCGCTGTAAGGAGTGCAGGGGGGCCTACTGTTTTCTGGAGCTTGAGCGTGTCGAGATGAAAATTTAAAATCGGCTCACGCGTATAAACCCGCGCGTCACGATGCCAAGTCCATCCGGTTGTTACGCGAAGATGCAGTCATTCATTTGGCTGCACTCCGCTCACACACTGCATGCGAAGCTCCGCACCTGACCGCTCTGCACGGGTTCACATGCAGCGTGTCAGTTCACATGCAGCGTGTCACGGGCTTTATTACTCCATTTACCCGTCCGGAACTTGGACTCTGTTGGCACCTGACCTGGCCATCAGTCTGTTGTCTCTAACACGGTCTGTTTGCTCAGATTATTTGTCTAGAAAGTTACTCCACCTAGCATCTGTCCTTCCTGCTGTCCGCTGTTGCCTCTGGCAACAAAAAAAAGGTTCCACCAGAGCTCTGTGACAAATATATTCTCATCTAAAGCTCACTGGTATAAAGTCCCCTTTAAAAAAGCACGAAGGGGAATGGTACTTTAAGAATGGAGAAGAAGCGGAAGCTATTTTTACTGTGTTTGCTTTGTGATTCATTGGCTATATAATGAAACTGTCTTGCATCCATTGTGCTCCGGATTAATAGACTCAGTTTCAGCCCTGGCCTCTTGCCAGGCGTGATAAGGTAATTTATGTGTAGTGCTGGTATGTTAGCGGGAAGGGTCAGACAATTAAGCTCGACTGAAGTGTTGGAATGCACAGGACACAGGTCCTAATACCCAGCTGGTATCAGCACCACCGGCCTGTCCACCGCCAATCAAGATCCGGCGTTTGCACAGGAAAGTAGCGACATTTATAACATAAAAAAAAAAAAAACAACCAGAAATAAATACAAAGATTTGTCAAGTTCAATAAAGAAATACTTAAACATGGATGATTCTAGAAATATTACAGGAGCATGACTAGAACCTTTGCCTGGGTAGTGATGTGTGCAAACAACTTTAAAAACAAGGTTCTCCATTGTTAACAAAGTACAGATACCAACACCAAGGAATACTACCCAATCAGAGTGCAGGAAGAAATACCATCCAATCAGAGTGCAGGAAGAAATACCACCCAATCAGAGTGCAGGAAGAAATACCACCCAATCAGAGTGCAGGAAGAAATGACCACCCGTATAGAGAAGCACCCAATTGTAGAGGATTGAGGATGCACCATATACATAAATCATTGCTGGAGCGGAGGAAGAGGCACGCTTCCGGGGCCCCGAGTAGCAGCCAGGAGAGGCTCCAAGGTTCAGGTGAGTATAATTTTATTCTCACCCAGGCCCCCTAGACGAAAACGAGCTCCTAACCCACGGATAGCCAAACTCCGGCTCTCCAGCTGTGGTGGAACTACAAATCCCATGAGGCATTGCAAGATTCTGACAGCCACAGACATGACTCCCGGAGAGAGATGCATCATGGGATTTGTAGTTTCACCACAGCTGGAGTTTGGTTTCCCCTGCTCTAACCCTTGCAGTGTGGGGTAGCCCTACTTCAAGGGTTAATACAATTTGTGCCTTGAGTTTTTCTTCACATATACCATTGAAAGTGTTGTGTTATATCTACTTGATAAGTGCAAAATGTACCTGTCGGTCCTGCCAAAAATCTTGTAAATTGATCACTTCCTGTGCTCCCTGTCTGTGCTGATTGTTACCAGTTATTGTTCTGTGTTCTCACCTTAAAATACAAAGCACCCGCCCCCCCCCCCATGTTAGAGAGATGAGGAGGGGGTGTTCTGTAGTGCTAAGACACTTCCTGACCTTGGGGGACAATGCTGCTCCTCAATTGATACAGTATGTCAGTGATGTTGTCACCTGAGGACAGGTTATTGGTAGGATCACCAGTTGAGGAAACCACCATTTCTAAGGACTGGTAAGCTGCAATATATGACATTTTTGTTGTTGGGTTTAGAAATAATATAATGTTTTCTATGTTTGAATGGAATGTACTAAAATAAAGTACATAGGATGGAAGTGATGACACTATCCTGTCTAGTATCAGCATAACACGGATCCTGACAAATACAAAATCCATTGACTAGGAAAACCTTCTCCTGGGCTTTGAATTTGGTGCATCCCAAGAAGCATTCACGATACAACTTCAGCCAAAACCTTTGTTCTTTAGCTTTGGATAGCATTGAGGAAGGTTAGAACCTTATACAAGCCCCCCTCTGATATCGGAACCAGAGGTGGCAGTCACTAGGACAGGAAGAAAGATGAACTCTTCCCAATGGGTACACAGACCCGGATAAACCCAACAGAGCTTCTAACACTTTCCAACTCCATGCAAAGCAAAAGCCACAAAAAGTTTTGTCTGGAGTTAAAGGGCCACCAATTAGAATAATAAAAGGTTTGGGGGGAGTGTGGGTGTTAGTATAACCCGCTGACAGAGAGAGAGAGAACCAGCAGAAACATGCAGAGATGACAAGGCCCGGTGTAAATTGATAGACCAGGCCAAGAACCATGCCAAGGTTAATTTACAGTAGTAGAAAAACTAGTCCAGAAACCTTGTCCCTCTGCCGTCAAGGGTCGCAGTCCAATGTAGCGGGGGTTTATCTGCACCGCGGGCCCTAAACGAAACCACAGACATTAAAACATGAGGCAACAAGAGGCGGTTGTAATGTATATAAAGCTCCAGGCTACAAATGTGAGGATGTCAGAGGTGAGTACTGGACATCATGGAGGACAATGACCAGTCAAAGTACTCCTCAGACAAGTCCTGAGACAATGTCCTTCACAAGAAGACCAGGAGGAGACTGGACCGGACCTATTATAGGTTCTCCCACACTACACAAGTCTGTTGGCATCTAACCTTTGTATTGTTCACCAGTGTCTCAGTGATGATCAGAGGGGATTAAAAAAACCCCCATGAGATCCTACATCCACCCAAAATACTCTTCGTTCTGTATGGACCTCCTGTAGATACACCACATTCCAAAAACACCACATTGGCGGGTCACTTAGTTCTTACCTAGATCTTGGTTAAATGTGTTGAATGTGTAAATAGAGTCCGAGTCAGGTAAATGACACCAGAGGGTGAGCTCTACCTCTGCAGGAACCGAGAATGAGGACCATGAAGGAAGGCGCTCCGATTGGCACCACATAATATGCCGGCAAATTAAAAATACAGAGAAGTAATATTCATCTGGTCAGGTTCCTCACAATAAGCTGTTCATTCCAAGATTCAGAAATTGCAAACTACTTCCTGCCTCGAACTTTATTTTGTACTTACCACTGAACAATGAGACTTCGCCCAAAACCTTTCTCCTATACTATATGGCCAAAAGTATGTGGACACCTGACCAGCACACGCACCTTCCTGACCAAGAATATATCTGGCTGTACTTTCAGGCTGCTCATATGCAAATTCTCAGTCTCTGTACAGAGGAGCTTACACTCTAATGTCCCCTCCCCCACAGTCCCACAGTCTCTGTACAGAGGAGCTTACACTCTAATGCCCCCCCACAGTCACATCAGTCTCTGTACAGAGGAGCTTACACTCTAATGCCCCCCCACAGTCACATCAGTCTCTGTACAGAGGAGCTTACACTCTAATGCCCCCCCACAGTCACATCAGTCTCTGTACAGAGGAGCTTACACTCTAATGCCCCCCCACAGTCACATCAGTCTCTGTACAGAGGAGCTTACACTCTAATGCCCCCCCACAGTCACATCAGTCTCTGTACAGAGGAGCTTACACTCTAATGCCCCCCCACAGTCACATCAGTCTCTGTACAGAGGAGCTTACACTCTAATGCCCCCCCACAGTCACATCAGTCTCTGTACAGAGGAGCTTACACTCTAATGCCCCCCCACAGTCACATCAGTCTCTGTACAGAGGAGCTTACACTCTAATGCCCCCCCACAGTCACATCAGTCTCTGTACAGAGGAGCTTACACTCTAATGCCCCCCCACAGTCACATCAGTCTCTGTACAGAGGAGCTTACACTCTAATGTCCCCCCACAGTCACACACTATTATACATTTATATAGCTCTGACCTATACCGCAGTGCTGTACAGAGAACAGTGAGCTAGTCACCTCAGGGCTACACAGAGAAGTCGGCTACCCTCCCAGTTTTTGTTTGGATTGTGGGATGAGACTCGGGGAGAACATACAAACAACCCTGACAGAGTCTCCATTGAAAGAAGGACCCAAAGCCCCAGCGCTGCGAGTTGACACTGCTAATTGCTGATCTGCAGAAAAGCACAAAACACCTTGCGGGTGAATATATATGTGCAGCGGGAATGTTTTTTTTCCATCTTGGGGATATTTATAGCCGTAGTTAGCATTGCAGAAGTTGAAGCGTCAGTTGCTTTGTGACAGAGATCGGGGAGAGAGAAGTCCTTCCTGAATATCCTCCCATAGACAGAGGACTCCCGATTCCCGAGGACGGGGGGATGATTTACATGAGCCGTCCACTTGTTGGGGTAAAAGGCTGACTGGACAGGATGGAAAATTATATCATGTCCCTGTAGTGGTTGCCTTGGGGTGATGTGGCCCCTGGGAGCTTAGTGTGTACATCATCTAGGATCAGGATTGGTCACGTCTCTGGCGAACACAATCAAACCTGTGAAGCCCATGATACATGTCACACGTGTGCAGAGCTTCACGTGCAGTGTGTCCAGCAATATGCTCTCCCACGCTCAGCTAGGTGATGAAAAATCTAATCTCTAGCCAATCGGCTCGTACATATGAATCTGAGTCAGGATGCGGATTCAAGCGTGCAGCCAATCAGATTTCCCCCAGACAAAAGCGTTGTGGTGGTGAGAGGAGAACAGTCCGCCTGGTAAGGTGTCCCTTCCTGCACAAATTCTATCTGTGACATACGCCAGGGATGAGAGCTATGCAGAAAGAATGAATATGCTGATACGTCCATTAAATAAACATTTAATTAATTTATGATATTTAATAATCAATATTTCATAATTAACTAATAGTTCATTAAATAAATAACTATTTATTAATAACTAATAATAATATTAAACGTTTCGCTGCCAAGGACGTACGGCATACGGAGGTACAAAAGTGCTTCTGGCTGGCCAGCTCAGTATGCCGTACGGACTTGGCATTTACAGTTCTACTAAGCTTATAGTAGAACTGTTCCCCGGACAGTCCCCTTCAAATTAATAGCTGTCATCAGCGGCTCACAAGCCGCTGATGACTGCTATCATCAAAAATACCGGGCGCCCCCCATCACCATCTTTTTATTCTACCGGGCCTGCGCTTTCAGAAAATATATGGTTTGGGGGGTCTTTTACAAACGCTAGCAACCCAGCAGTTGAAAATCAAATCAATAGGAAACAATTGCAAAAATGGCTTGGCCAGCTGATTTGAAAAATGTTCCGGAGGGCTTGGCAGCGAAAGGGTTAAATAATTATTAATTAAAAAATGTATCCGATTAATTGAAAAAATAAATCGGCCAACTAATCGATTATGAAAATAGTTGCAGCCCTACTTAGAAGAATGCTACCATTTCTATTGTACAACGGCCAATCTGCACGGGTTGAACAACGTAAATAATCTCCATCGCTAGTGAAGAGCAGTGACGCCTCGCCCGTTGGGGACGTGAGGCGAGCACCACCATAAGAAGCTGAATCTTAGTAACTGTGTTAGTGGTGTTTTAACCTTCAGCAACAGAAAAATGACAAAGGCCCTATGGGCACCCCCGATATGGAATGACAGTCACCTCATCTGGCTGTTTTTGTTCATCTCTGTCCCATTGGAAAACCCTGACACCCAAAATGTGAGCAGGAACCCCAACCACTGGCCATGCCCCATCCTGATGAGGCGGCTGCTGGTTCTGCACATTTCATGCCGATCACTCTCCCTCACCTCTCGCCAACATTGTTATATATGCAGAGGACTGTTTGTCATTAACAGAAGGGGGGGGGTTGAGATCGCGGGACCATGAAACAAGAGGAATTTAACTGTATGTTGGCCCATCCCCTTGCACTATCGTGCAATAGATTCTATATGAGCAGGGGGGAAGTATCTGGAACAAACCAGGTCCACGGGTTAGAGAGCGATGGGCAACACAGTCAGTTATTATTTCAGACATTTTGACGATTAAAGGTCACAGTGGCTTCCTGCCTCAGCATCCACATGGCCACACATGGCATAGGCACAGGAATGCAAGGATCCATAAAACACAGAAATATCCCAGGGAGCCCAGAGATATACACAGGTTACGCGGTGGCCCGTCTTACCCTTTAGGTTGCCGGTGGGAATGATCCCCTCTGTGCTTCCTCCGTATCCACCGGACACGATACTCGTCTCGTTCAGGTTGGGGCCGGAAACCATAACTTGCTGCAGATCCTGCCACGTGAAAAACACAATTTACATCTAACAGCAGAATGAAAACAATATAAAAGTAGCTCCACACACAGAAAGAGGAAGGGACGGAGAATGGCAATGCAGCACTCGGGACAGCGGAAGCCATCGGGGGGGATGGAAAATGAAAACTTGACTGGAACTGAACTCAAACGTTTTTTTTTTTAAGGAACATTTAGAAATGTCAATTGTGCCAACAGTACCCTGAAAACTCCAACTTTTGTCTAAAATTCCTCCTGAAAATAGCAGTGCACCTCCTGTTATGTGAGGGTACCTAAGCACCCGTGCACCCACAGCCTCATAGCTGTATATCTACACTGTGAGATCTAAGGCACTGCTGCCTCCGACTGCTAGGCTCAGCAAATTTGGCACAAGATCTGGTCAGGTCACTACCGTGTTGCTCACTGTTCCCTTTTCTGAGGGCTGAGACAAAGAAGTAAAACCTTGCCTCTACCAAGATGGCCACCTCCACACAGAGCAGGACAAATCAGCGCTGCAGAAAGACCACGCACAATACCCGTTACTGTACTTTTGCCCTCACCCCATCTTTTCTGGGCACCGCTTCCACAGTTCAGTTCCTATAAAAAAGGAAGCGCAGGTCTCATTTATCAATATATCTGGGGTAGGGATGCACCGATACCAATACTAGTATCGGTGCCGATGCCGAGCATTTGGGTGGGTACTCGTACTCGCCCAAATGTTCCTATGCCTAGCCCGATACTTCCGGTATCAGGAAGCTGGGCGCTGCATCATTACACGCTGCCCGGCTTCCTGATTGGCTGGAAGCTGGCCATTCAGGAAGCCAGCTGCCGTGTAATGATGCAGCGCCCAGCTTCCTGCTACCGGAAGTATCGGGCTAGGCATAGGAAAATTTGGGCGAGTACGAGTACCCACCCAAATGCTCGGCATCGGCACCGGGAAGCTGGCTACATGCTCTCATCACTTTTGACGAGAGAGCATGGAGCTGGCCAATCAGGAAGCCGGGCAGCGTGTAATGACGCGCTGGCCAGCTTCCTGATTGGCTGGAAGCTGGCCATTCAGGAAGCCAGCTGCCGTGTAATGATGTAGCGCCCGACTTTCTGATTGGTCGGGAAGCAGGCTTCATGCTCCCTCATCACCTCATGATGAGGGAGCATGGAGCCGGCTTCCCGGCCAATCAGGAATCAGAAATTAATAACCAAACGGAAAGCCGTTCCTTGTCGGGACATCTTGACAAGAATCCAGCAAAATCATTGCTATACAGGGGTGCCCAATTCCTGTCGCCCGACACCAGGGACATGCAGTCCGGGGAGGTGTTTTTTTCCAACATTTAACCCCTGCTGCGGGAAAGCGAGGCGAAATGTAGAGCGAGGAAGCTGCCACTTGTTTTGTACAGCCGCCCATTTCACTTGGAGCAGCCTGCTTGTCCGTCCCCAAGCCATCTGTGAGACAGGAGCGCTGTAATTACAATGCTTCCGGTCTCAGCTGTCACAAGCCAGAGCTGCACAGGAGATCCACCACAATGCTGCGCTTGATCTTCTGTATTGGAGGGCAGGCTCCATAAAGAGAACCTGTCATCTCCAAACGCTTGTTAACTTTGTTGCCATCACACAGGGGCTAAGTGAAAAAAAAAATTAAATTAACAAAAATGAAAACCAACCCCCGCCGCATGCGAATAAACGAACGCGTAGGGCATTGTGTGTTAGCGCTGTCCCCCATACCACGGTGTGCCATAGTGTGGTAGCCGGTCAGCGGAGCTCTCCAACACCCACAATGTACATTAAAGGGTAAGTTCACTTTCACAAATAATTCGGGAAATAAAGTTAGCACCTCAAATCTGGCCCCGCTCTCCCACCCCTCCTCTTTCTATACTTACCTTTCGGCGAACGGTCCTTCCCATCCGCCAACGCGGGTCTACTATCGGTACCCCATACTGCCATCCAGTACAGTAGATTGGGCCCCCGATTTAGTCCTTGGACAAGTAGTTTTGTTTTTTAATTTTCCATACCCCTGGCTATAATGTAAAACAGTAACATGCAGCAAGCCTTATGCAGCATGACCAGCTGCTCCCAAGGAGTAAAGTGACCACAACTGCATTAAATTTGGCTAGCACTGGGGCCCGGATACACGCACACTGATAGGGGTCTCCAGAACAAGGGTACACCGATCTGACCGTGTGTGGATCAAGAACAATCAAAATAAAGTATCAAGCCCTTGAAGACCGAACAGTCTGTTGTCTGATTAGGTTTACCAGAAGGGAACTTAGATAATCTAACAAGACGGTAACCCAGATATTATATACCAGGAAGGATGAGAAAGGAGAAGGAAGGACTATGGGCTGTAAAGAAAGGGAGGAGAACAGAAGGGAACATTCAAGTGTAGATACAAGAGACCAGGAGGAGAAGAGAAGGAAAGACACTGGTGATAATGACAATAGGAGGATAGAACATATGTAATCGGACACAAATACATTGGAGCCAAGAAGAAAGAACTTTGGTGATATTGACAACAGAAGATAGGGGAACATACATAAACTGACATGGAAACACTGGAGACCAGGAGGAACCGGACATGAGAAGGAATGTCCCTGGTGATAATGACAATAGGAGGATAGGGGAACATTCATAACCGGGCATGGACATATTGGAGACCAGGAGGAACAGGACAAGAGAAGGAAGGACCCTGGTGAGGACAATAGAGGATAGGGGAACATACACAACCCGACACGGACACATTGGAGACCAGGAGCCAAGAAGAAAGAACCTTGGTGATATTGACAACAGAAGATAGGGGAACATACATAACCTGACAAGGATACATTGGAGACCAGGAGGAGCAGGACATGAGAAGGAAGGGCCCTGGTGAGGACAATAGCGGATAGGGGAACATACATAACCTGACAAGGATACATTGGTGACCAGGACATGAGAAGGAAGGGCCCTGGTGATGACAATAGAGGATAGGGGAACATACATAACCTGACAAGGATACATTGGAGACCAGGACATGAGAAGGAAGGGCCTGGGTGATGATGACAACAGAAGATAGGGAAACATACATAACCTGACATGGACACATCGGAGACCAGGAGGAACAGGAGGACCCTGGCATTATTGACAAGAGAAGAGATTGGAAAATACATAACCTGACAAAGACTCATTGAAGATCAGGAGAGGAAAACAGGAGACAAAAAGGAAGGACTCCGGTGGAAATAACAGAAGACCAGGAAACATACATAACCTGACATGAACAAATTGGAAATGAGAATGAATGGGAGGGAAGAAGGAAGGAAAATGGTGGTAATGGCAGAGAAGACAGAGGAACATACATCACCTGACATGGAAACATCTGAGATCAGGAGGGATGAGATAAGGAGAAAGAAGGAAATTGGTGGCCATGACAATGGAAGACCAGAGAACATGCCTGACATGGACACATCGAGACCAGGAGAAAACGGAGGGAAAGGGAAAACATTTGGCAGCACTGCCAACAAAATAGAAAGAGCCATAGACAGTTTTACGATTCCGAAAAAAGACCAACTTTACCTGCTCCAAACTCTCATCTTCATTCAGGGTCCCGGAGACACCATTGCTGCTAATGGGGATCTCCATGGTGGCAGCTTTACTCATAATTCCTTCAGACATGGTGACCCTGCAGAGGATGATGGGAGATGATCACAAACATGGCACATATATGCTAGACATGTAGCAGTCTCATGTGAAATATATATATTTGGGTGCGTCTTTTCCGATTACCCCTCCCTGCTTCTGTCTGCTCCTTGGCACAATCCTTAGCCGCTATGTGGGATGTGAAAGCAAAAATATAGCTCTTGGGCGCCATTCACTTTAAGGTTTTTTTCTAATGCTTTATTCCATGAACGGCAAACAGGAAGAAAGGGTTAGGGCTGCCGCCATCTAGGGTAACACAAAACTCCAGACTCACCCAATGCTTTCCACCTTCACAGTGCAAAGGCCCTATAAACTGGAAAAGCGGTGCCACTGTGTCAAGAGAACCATAGCTGGTCAGCAGACATATATGAGATCTCCCCTGGGTGAGACACCAGACTGCCTACAAGGTCCGAGCCCATCCTGGCCCATCTGGCAGACAAAGTTCCATCCCAGGAATAATTCCTGACTCCGGCGGGGTCCACACCTGACCACCCGTGGGCTTCAGGCCTGATCAGACAGCCAACACAAGACAAATCCAGGAGGGAGAAAGAGGCTCTCACATGGTCAGACCCAGATATTTATGTCCTTTCCCAGCATGCACCAGTGGCCATGAAACTCCTACTGATTGGCTGGAGAGAATGCCATGACATTCCACTATTGGTTGCTCTGTGGCAAGGTCACACCCAGCAACAGGCAGATGCAATCAATAACAGAATCCCCAGGGAAAGCCAAAAGTGTACAGATTATGTAATCAGCGAGACTGGATAGAGTCCTATCAAACAAAATGTAAGTAGTCACCCCGCTTGGGGCAAAGTGGCCTAAAGTCTGGAAGACTTTCCAGTTTCCTACTCTTTGCTCCACCGCCCTGTTACAGGAGTAGTGCAGAAAGCTTCCGTATGACATATGGCAACAGTTAATATCTGTGTACTCAGTAATATATTCAACCTGGTTAGACATTCCCCCATCCCCTTCTGTGAAATACGAGGCTGTGTGAGGACACCTGTGATGAAAGGTGTGGCTGCTACTCAGCTCTGCCAACACAGAGCACTGCAGGGCAGGAAGCAGCATTTCCACCAGGATAAAAGTTTTGGAGCATTCCCAAGCAAAAATCATAACATGCGGTGTGGGGGGAGGTAGAGGAGTATAAATGGATAACAGGGAGACTTTCATGGGGTGGGGGGTTTTGGTGCATTAAAGGATTGGCAGATGTGTCAAGGTTCTTCTTGTCGAGGTAACTTTTGATCCTTGGTCATCCTACCGAATAGATACGAGGTGACCAGCAGTAGGGTAGACACTTCCCTCCAAATTGGGCACATTCGGACTGTCCCTCTTTTGGAACCCAATCCCCATGTGCCTCCCCCTCTTTTCTCCTTTGTTGTCCCTCTTTTTGGTCGGATGTATAGACAGAATATAAAACGTACAATTCACAGACAGGAGTAAAATCCCAGTTTTAGTAGAATGGGGAAGGATTAGAACCGCTGCCAGGTTTGTCATCCTGTGACAGATTTACTCTCACTTCCTGTCTCAATGATAAGGGTGAAATCTCCCCATAAAACAACACAGACAACAATTAAAAAAAACTGAGCAAAGTTCTTCCTAGGGAACCACATTTTCGGTATCGAGTACTGATATTTTGCTTTCGGTACTCGCAGATACCGAGTACCATGGAGCCGACTTCCCGGGCAATCAGGAAGCAGGGTTGCATGCAATGGCATTCTGCCCGGCTTCCTGATTGCCCAGGAAGCCGGATCCATGTTGTTTGGCTGGGAAACCGGTTTCCCAGCCATTCAGGAAGCCAGGCGGCGAGCAATGACCATTGCTGACTGGCTGGGAAGATGGCTTGCGGGCCAATCAGCAAGGAGCCGGCTTCTCGGCCAATCAGGAAGTCAGGTCATTACTCGCCACCCGGCGAAGAACCTCAGTCATGAAGGGGTTAAAGATAAAATAACAAAGCCAGCTTCTGCGGCAGTATTGCCCTTCAATCCAGAGATGTCGCCCACAGCAAGAGGAGAAGCAACGTCTCCGATAGCAAATCACTCATTTTACCCTTTTGTTGCAACTTTTGTGTGTGTGCCGCGGGTGCCGTTTCTGCCCATTGCACCCCTAACACCGGTAATGAAGGCAGGCACCAGGACGATATAACTCCAATGTGAATGTGCAGCAGTTCAGTCATCGGTGGGTGCCCAGTGGACTGAGGAAGAAGATGCGGGTCCAGAAGAAGTGGCGGAGATGGTAACAGCGGGCATGGATCTATCAATCCCGAGGATTTGGGATAAACCTGGAGGCACATCTGCCGTAATGTGCAGTTCAACCCAGGCAAGAAAACCGAGACGTGGAAGGG
>NW_017308660.1:120704-121723 GCF_000935625.1 Nanorana parkeri
CAGTTTAAAGACCTGCCTTTGACTGACTCCAGATCCAGAGAGATCCAGAACACTGAGCCGGTAGAGCAGCCACATATGCGTCCAACATTCCCCAATTACATTCATTTTGGGTATCATTTGCACCGTTCTATCCAGGAGGCGATAGGAAGTGTCGGGACACTCGGGTGTCTTACACAGTATTGTCTATTATTTTGGGAAAACCTCTGTACCAGAAAATGATGCGTCATGACTGTGGATGGGAGGGGAAAAAAGAAATGGGAGATTTTGGTAAAATTTTGGCCATAATAGCAACAACAAAAAAATGCAGTCAATGGGAGATCCTTAATGTAGGTGGTTTCTTGGAGTACAGGTAACTAGTGAAAGTGATATTTTGGGGTGGAAAGTTCGTTCCGTCTCCTAAAGGTGACCACACACCTTACAATTTATCTGCAGATTTTCTGTGGTCAGATGGAAAAAGTGCAACAGATTGGCCCAGGTGGAGATTCCTCTGCAGATAAATTGTAAGGTGTGTGGGCACCTTAAGAAGGATGACTTTGGGATTTCAGGTGCCAATGCCCATCCCCAAATTGCTGCAAAGGTAGCTAGAGGCAATTATCAGACCAGTGCCAGCTCTCACCATGACTAGAGGAAGAACCCTGCACATGTGGAATACACGGTGTATGAACAGGGCGGGCGGGGGGGGTGAGACTGGAATCCGATGAAGAGACTTTTCCAGGATACATAGAGCGAGAAAACCTGTTCTACTGCAAACAGAGAAGGCCGAAAAATATCCAGAGGAGGAGATAAGAGAAATACTGAATGAGGGAGAGGGAGAGGGAAAAAAGAGAGAGAGGAGAAAAGAGAGAGAGGAGAAAAGAGAGAGAGGAGAAAAGAGAGAGAGGAGAAAAGAGAGAGAGGAGAAAAGAGAGAGAGGAGAAAAGAGAGAGAGAGGAGAAAAGAGAGAGAGGAGAAAAGAGAGAGAGGAGAAAAGAGAGAGAGGAGAAAAGAGAGAGAGGAGAAAAGAGAGAGAGGAGAAGAGA
>NW_017308660.1:122383-123398 GCF_000935625.1 Nanorana parkeri
GCGTGTGGTCAGGGATATCACGGTATGTACGTACAGTGGCGTGTGGTCAGGGATATCACGGTATGTACGTACAGTGGCGTGTGGTCAGGGATATCACGGTATGTACGTACAGTGGCGTGTGGTCAGGGATATCACGGTATGTACGTACAGTGGCGTGTGGTCAGGGATATCACGGTATGTACGTACAGTGGCGTGTGGTCAGGGATATCACGGTATGTACGTACAGTGGCGTGTGGTCAGGGATATCACGGTATGTACGTACAGTGGCGTGTGGTCAGGGATATCACGGTATGTACGTACAGTGGCGTGTGGTCAGGGATATCACGGTATGTACGTACAGTGGCGTGTGGTCAGGGATATCACGGTATGTACGTACAGTGGCGTGTGGTCAGGGATATCACGGTATGTACGTACAGTGGCGTGTGGTCAGGGATATCACGGTATGTACGTACAGTGGCGTGTGGTCAGGGATATCACGGTATGTACGTACAGTGGCGTGTGGTCAGGGATATCACGGTATGTACGTACAGTGGCGTGTGGTCAGGGATATCACGGTATGTACGTACAGTGGCGTGTGGTCAGGGATATCACGGTATGTACGTACAGTGGCGTGTGGTCAGAGATATCACGGTATATATGTACAGTGGCGTGTGGTCAGGGATATCACGGTATACATGTACAGTGGCGTGTGGTCAGAGATATCACGGTATATATGTACAGTGGCGTGTAATCAGTTCATACATTGCAGGATTTCTCAGCACGGTGGAAGAATGACCCCATCATACAAGTCATTGTTTCCTGAGCGTCCCCTCCCCCAGCACCCTGAGCGTGGGAACAATCTCGGCCCCGTACTCCTCGCCACCGTTCTGTCTTCTCCCAACAAACCTCTGCCTGAAACCCGGGGTCACGGGCTCGGGAGGGGTCACTGGGTTGGGGATCACGGGAGGGGTCACGGGGTTGGGGATCACGGGAGGGGTCACGGGGTTGAGTTAACAGGCTCGGGAGGGGTGTTACG
>NW_017308660.1:123698-135008 GCF_000935625.1 Nanorana parkeri
GAAGCGCACATGGGGGCTTACAAATATAAATGTCACCTCCATACACCCGTGTGCTGTACAAAAAGGGGGATGAGTAAGATACAGCAACACAGCATCATCCACATTGTGAATGCAACACCCCACACTGTCGGTGACAACACCAGCTCCATGTCACACCTTTGGTGACAACACAAGTCTGACTGCTGATAACAACACAACAGACTACACATTGCAACTCCAGAGGCACCACGCATACAAAGTACACATCTAGTGACAACGCACACTGGCATCCAGAGAGCCGGGACGGAAACTCACACCTGGATCCCGCCCACTATAACTTCACCTGCTCCCATGCAGTGATGTGACCTCTGACCGCCACATATAACTCGGGTCATACAGGGAAGTCCGTCCTCTCCATAATAATAATAATAATAGTTTGTTGTCACCGGGAGGACTCGCCTGAACAATTCAACAGACCAAAGAAAGAAAACGTACATTGTGCCCTACTCTCTGTGTCACATTTCTCTTTCCTCCAATCCAGCACTGCGCCTTCTCTCAGATGCCAGCCTGCCAGCACCGCCGCATCGGTTCTACGAGGTGAAGCGACGCACGGCTCGCCGTTCATGCAATGCGTCAATACACCCAAGCCTAGACCCACGCATCTCCGATGTCTCTATGACCCCGGCGCTCCTCTGCCGCCAGAGACCTCTGTGACCCCAGTGTCTCCAGTAACCCCAGCGCTCCTGTGCCCCCAGAGACCTCTGTGACCCCCCCAGTGTCTCCAGTAACCCCGGAGTTCCTGCAGCCTCTGACCCTCTCCTGCACCCTGCCTGCAGCCTCTGACCCTCTCCTGCACCCTATCTGCAGTCTCTGACCCTCTCCTGCACCCTGCCTGCAGCCTCTGACCCTCTCCTGCACCCTATCTGCAGTCTCTGACCCTCTCCTGCACCCTGCCTGCAGCCTCTGACCCTCTCCTGCACCCTATCTGCAGTCTCTGACCCTCTCCTGCACCCTGCCTGCAGCCTCTGACCCTCTCCTGCACCCTATCTGCAGTCTCTGACCCTCTCCTGCACCCTGCCTGCAGCCTCTGACCCTCTCCTGCACCCTATCTGCAGTCTCTGACCCTCTCCTGCACCCTGCCTGCAGCCTCTGACCCTCTCCTGCACCCTATCTGCAGTCTCTGACCCTCTCCTGCACCCTGCCTGCAGCCTCTGACCCTCTCCTGCACCCTATCTGCAGTCTCTGACCCTCTCCTGCACCCTGCCTGCAGCCTCTGACCCTCTCCTGCACCCTATCTGCAGTCTCTGACCCTCTCCTGCACCCTGCCTGCAGCCTCTGACCCTCTCCTGCACCCTATCTGCAGTCTCTGACCCTCTCCTGCACCCTGCCTGCAGCCTCTGACCCTCTCCTGCACCCTATCTGCAGTCTCTGACCCTCTCCTGCACCCTGCCTGCAGCCTCTGACCCTCTCCTGCACCCTATCTGCAGTCTCTGACCCTCTCCTGCACCCTGCCTGCAGCCTCTGACCCTCTCCTGCACCCTATCTGCAGTCTCTGACCCTCTCCTGCACCCTGCCTGCAGCCTCTGACCCTCTCCTGCACCCTATCTGCAGTCTCTGACCCTCTCCTGCACCCTGCCTGCAGCCTCTGACCCTCTCCTGCACCCTATCTGCAGTCTCTGACCCTCTCCTGCACCCTGCCTGCAGCCTCTGACCCTCTCCTGCACCCTATCTGCAGTCTCTGACCCTCTCCTGCACCCTGCCTGCAGCCTCTGACCCTCTCCTGCACCCTATCTGCAGTCTCTGACCCTCTCCTGCACCCTGCCTGCAGCCTCTGACCCTCTCCTGCACCCTATCTGCAGTCTCTGACCCTCTCCTGCACCCTGCCTGCAGCCTCTGACCCTCTCCTGCACCCTATCTGCAGTCTCTGACCCTCTCCTGCACCCTGCCTGCAGCCTCTGACCCTCTCCTGCACCCTATCTGCAGTCTCTGACCCTCTCCTGCACCCTGCCTGCAGCCTCTGACCCTCTCCTGCACCCTATCTGCAGTCTCTGACCCTCTCCTGCACCCTGCCTGCAGCCTCTGACCCTCTCCTGCACCCTATCTGCAGTCTCTGACCCTCTCCTGCACCCTGCCTGCAGCCTCTGACCCTCTCCTGCACCCTATCTGCAGTCTCTGACCCTCTCCTGCACCCTGCCTGCAGCCTCTGACCCTCTCCTGCACCCTATCTGCAGTCTCTGACCCTCTCCTGCACCCTGCCTGCAGCCTCTGACCCTCTCCTGCACCCTATCTGCAGTCTCTGACCCTCTCCTGCACCCTGCCTGCAGCCTCTGACCCTCTCCTGCACCCTATCTGCAGTCTCTGACCCTCTCCTGCACCCTGCCTGCAGCCTCTGACCCTCTCCTGCACCCTATCTGCAGTCTCTGACCCTCTCCTGCACCCTGCCTGCAGCCTCTGACCCTCTCCTGCACCCTATCTGCAGTCTCTGACCCTCTCCTGCACCCTGCCTGCAGCCTCTGACCATCTCCTGCCCCCTGCCTGCAGCCTCTGACCATCTCCTGCACCCTGCCTGCAGCCTCTGACCATCTCCTGCCTGCAGCCCCTGACCATCTCCTGCACCCTGCCTGCAGCCTCTGACCATCTCCTGCACCCTGCCTGCAGCTCCTGCACCGTGCCTGCAGCTCCTGACCATCTCCTGCCTGCAGCCCCTGACCATCTCATGCACCGTGCCTGCAGCCTCTGACCATCTCCTGCACCCTGCCTGCAGCCTCTGACCATCTCCTGCACCCTCCTTTACTGTGCTTTGTGTGTTACCAGTGCTCTTGGTGGACTACAAAGCACACCTCCCCTATGTGACACCCTTGCTCCATAGATTCAGCATGGTGAGTGAGTGTTGTCACCCTAAGAGATAGGTAATGGAAGAACCTGCGGACGGCGGAGGCATTCCCCGGGGGAGAGGTCCAGAAAGCCATTACACACAATGGAGGTCTCTCACAGATGCGATCACTCTTTTACCTGCGGTCAGCGGTGTCTCATGCGGTCTCAGAGGAGGAGGTCACTCTCACTCTCTCTCTTATTAGCGGCGGTCTCTCATGCTGACAGAGTGCTGTATCTCCTTCTGTGGAGCTGTGTTGGGGGAGGGGGGGGTCCTCTCTCTCTCTGGTGTCTCCTTGTGTCAGGCCTCCCCCTCAGGTGTCTCTTCGTGTCAGGCCTCCTCTACAGACCTCTGCCTGTCAGACCTCTCTCTCAGAGTCAGGTCTCGGTCTCGGTCTCTCTCCGGCCTGTGCTCTCGCTCTCTCTCTCTCTCTGGTTAATCGGCTGTCTCTAGTGGGCGGGGCCAAGATGACAGCTACTCCCCCAGCTCACACCGGAAGTGGCCGCGTCGCCTTGAGGTACCGCCGCCATGTTTTGGTTGGCGGCACCGGAAGTTTCTATTGCCAACCGGGCTTTGGACTAGATGTGCAGCTCCGTCGATCACGTGGTCGGCAACTGTGGGTAGTGACGACACCAGCGTCACGCCGGAAGTTATCTTCGAGTAAACTGACTGAAACCGACTGAATTTGGCGGGAGGTCAGAGGTGCAGAGAACGGTGATCATCTCAGGAGAGGAATAGATAAGGGGGACCGGGGCCAGGGAAGTAGCGGTTCATGGCGGACAACCGCCCCACCCACTTCCCAAGCATTGAGAATGTGTTTCATGAGGTAAATCTGGAGGCCGCCGGTGCTAACCTTCTACTGAAGATATTATCTGGCACTGAATGGGGACAATCGTACCGACCTCACTTTCCTCCTCATGCCTGGTCACCGGCTCATTACAGGGAAGGGATTGGCATGAGAACCAGGCAACCAGCATTTTCAGGAGGTCCGCCCCATATTTATGTCAGGTTTGTGGGATATACTAAAAACTGGTGGTGTCACCGGGGCAGGAAGTGTGAAATTCCCAAATTGTGGGGGTAGGGTTGCCACCTTTTCTTCAAGTGAAACCTGAACACTCTAGTGCTGCTTCACTGCGGTCCCTAGGTGACATTAGGGGTCTGAAAGATATCTCCATAAAGAGGACCTGTCACATCCTAATTGCTATTACATAGGGGGATGTTAGCCCCTTATTTGATAGCAATAAAGTTAAGTGTAAAAAAAAATTCCTGAACGGCCTGATAGGAGCGGGAGGGTGTCTTAAAGCCCCGTTCACATTGAGCGATTTATCGCACGGTAATTCCGGCAAATTATCGCGCGCCAATGCATTTCAATGGGGCAAAGGGTCCTGCTGTCGTGTGTCGCTACAGCAGGACCCTTTTTGGAGCGGATTTAGCTGCGATTCAAGCTTGCACGGCAAATCTCGCGATATCGCGCAATATGCAAATCTTGCGACAAACGCGCGATTTGCATATCGCGCAGTGGGAACGGGGCCTTAGACATCCTTCCCCTCCTCCCAATCGTGTGCGGCGCCCACGAGTGTGGAAAATGTATGGGAAAGGCGGCCAGTCAGAGAAGGCCGAGGAGAAAGGCGGCCAGTCAGAGAAGGCCGAGGAGAAAGGCGGCCAGTCAGAGAAGGCCGAGGAGAAAGGCGGACAGTCAGAGAAGGCCGAGTAGAAAGGCGACCAGTCAGAGAAGGCCGAGGCGAAAGGTGACCAGTCACAGAAGGCCGAGGAGAAAGGCGGACAGTCAGAGAAGGCAGAGTAGAAAGGCGGCCAGTCGGAGAAGGCCAAGGAGAAAGGCGGCCAGTCGGAGAAGGCCAAGTAGAAAGGCGGCCAGTCGGAGAAGGCCGAGTAGAAAGGCGGCCAGTCGGAGAAGGCCGAGTAGAAAGGCGGCCAGTCGGAGAAGGCTGAGGAGAAAGGCTGACAGTCCGAGAAGGCCGAGCAGAAAGGCGACCAGTCAGAGAAGGCCGAGGAGAAAGTTAACCAGTCAGAGAAGGCAGAGTAGAAAGGCGGCCAGTCAGAGAAGGCCGAGCAGAAAGGCGGACAGTCAGAGAAGGCCAAGGAGAAAGGTGACCAGTCAGAGAAGGCTGAGTAGAAAGGCGGCCAGTCGGAGAAGGCCGAGGAGAAAAGCGGCCAGTCAGAGAAGGCCGAGGAGAAATGCGGACAGTCAAAGAAGGCCGAGGAGAAAGGCGGCCAGTCAGAGAAGGCCAAGGAGAAAGGCGGCCAGTCAGAGAAGGCCAAGGAGAAAGGCGGCCAGTCAGAGAAGGCCGAGGAGAAAAGCGGCCAGTCAGAGAAGGCCGAGGAGAAATGCGGACAGTCAAAGAAGGCCGAGGAGAAAGGCGGCCAGTCAGAGAAGGCCAAGGAGAAAGGCGGCCAGTCAGAGAAGGCCAAGGAGAAAGGCGGCCAGTCAGAGAAGGCCGAGGAGAAAGGCGGCCAGTCAGAGAAGGCCGAGGAGAAAGGTGACCAGTCACAGAAGGCCAGGAAGAAGAAAACGAAAACAGGAGCCCTGTAGCTTCTACCCGGACTGGAAATATTGGTGGATATGCATCTTTTGTAATTAATTTATTTGCAAAGGCTCCCTCGTTCATTAAAGCCAATAAAAGTGTATTTGTGTGCTCTGTGTATATAGACTTCCAGGGACTGCAGTGTTATTGGATCTGTTCATCAAGACCTCTTGTCTTCTGGTAGAACACTCATTGTGACACACGTTTGTATTGGAACACTCTTCTGTATTTAGGAGACTGATAACTACATGTTTGTGACAATGGTTTTTATAGGGGGGGGGTGTTAGTGTGTTATTTTATGTGTAGGGGGGAGTGTATTAGGCCCCTTTCACACCTGTATCTTTAAGTGCAATTAGGGATTCCTGGGTCAGGAACTTGCGTGTTAAAGAGTTCGTGTCTTTTGGAAATAATTGGGGTGGGCTACTATAGTGTGGAAAAGGTTCATTGCTGATATCCTCTTAATTTGGAAAGGAGACACAAACTCTCTACAAAGTTTTCTACAGGTAATTGACAATAATACCTTTTACATTTAGTATGGATAGTATTCACTTCTTAGATCTACACATTTTTTTAGAAGAAGGACAGATGCACACCAAGAATCACTTTAAAGTGACAAATACAAATGGATACAGAGCTGCCATCATCCCAAGTGGATAGGGAATATTCCTAAGAGTCAGTTTACCAGAGTCAAATGTATATGCACTAAAATGAGAGATTAGGAAGAACAATCCTTAAAGGAGAACTATGAGGGGAGTGATTTCTACTCACCTCATAGTTCTAGCCGACCTGTGACAATGAGACTGTCACAGGTCGGCTCAGTAGATCGGGAGGTGAGCGAACACATACCGGCGTTCGCTCACCTCTCGATCCTGTCACGGCTCTCTGCTGTGACGGGAGGGGATGGATTCCCCCCCACTCCGATCTGCCAGCCCTGACTGGCGGAACGGACGGGGGAGGGGGCGGGTACAGCTGGCTCTACCTCTAGATAGCCAGAGCCAGCTGTCACTCACGCTCTGGCTGCGGCGTCTCAGTATACCGCGAGCTGTAGTTTGCGGTATACTGAGCTTAGGGTGAAGGGAGCACGCTAGTTTGTGTCCTCCCGTTACCCTAAGGAGAACTATGGGGAAAAGCCCTGACCCCATAGTTCTCCTTTAACAATAACAAGAGAGATTTTTACAGAAAGGATAAACAAAAGGAGGACGTAGAGAAAAACAAATAGCAAAATCGGATAGGAGTGTATTACTAAAACAAGAAAGGGAAGATCTGCAGTCCATTGTGCCTTTAGCATTCCTAACCAATTATTCTGCACAATTGAAACAAATACAGAATATTTTTTTTTTTAAACACTGAGAATTGTTTTAAAAAAAAAGACAGAATTTTACCTAATCAACCAAGAGTATTACACAGGGAAGCACCGATCCTAAAAATCGATTAGCAAAAAAATGTGATAGATCCCCCCCGTACTGGGAATATTTCATTCTTTGCGGGTAAAGGTTTCCATCCTTGTAAACGTTGTGTAGGATGTAGAGCTACGGGGTGGAAGGAAGAAAGTAGAAACATTCAGCTCCAATATAGACGGAAAGGAGTATAAAATAAGGAATTTTGAGCCTGTGACGCTGGATATGTCACATACTTATTGGAATGCCCCGTGTGGCCTACAGTATGTAGGAAGGACCACAAGACTATTGAAGAAGAGAACGGAGAAACATGTCAACAACATATATAAAAAATGGTTATGAATAACAGCGTGTCTAAACATTTGAAAAAATACCATCAGAGGGATCCTATGGTTCTGAAATTTACAGGGATAGAAAAGATGGAATAGAATTGGAGAGGTTCAGACTGGAAGAGGGAGGTTTCTAAAAATGAATCGATGGGTTTTTGTTCTTGGCACTCCTACTCCTAAGGGCCTCAACATTGAATTTTTATATTGCTTTCTTAGCAACACATCATTATAATCTCCTTTCTTATAAATTGTTCCACTTCTAGGACATCACAAACATATGTACTGTATAGTGTGTGTATATACAGGTGAAACTCGAATAATTAGAATATCGTGCAAAAGTAATGGCAGTAAGTGCTGCAAAAGGGGCCCAAACCAAGTACTGAGTACATATGCATGCTTATACTTTTCAGAGGTCCGATATTGTTCTATGTACAATCCTTGTTTTATTGATTGCATGTAATAATCTACTTTTTTGAGGTTGTGGATTTGGGGTTTTCATGAGCTGTAATCCATAATCATCACAATGATGACAAATCACGGCTTGAATTATCTTGCTTTGCATGTAATGAGTCTCTCCCATATATTAGTTTCACCGCATAAGTTGCATTAGTGAAATAAATGAACTTTGCACGATATTCTAATTATTCGAGTTTCACCTGTATATATATAGAGAGAGAGATATATATATAGAGATATATATATATCTCTCTATATATATATATATATACAGTGGGGCAAAAAAGTATTTAGTCAGCCACCAATTGTGCAAGTTCTCCCACTTAAAAAGATGAGAGAGACCTGTAATTGGATAAAACAAGAAAGGGAAGATCTGCAGTCCATTGTGCCTTTAGCATTCCTAACCAATTATTCTGCACAATTGAAACAAATACAGAATATTTTTTTTTTTAAACACTGAGAATTGTTTTAAAAAAAAAGACAGAATTTTACCTAATCAACCAAGAGTATTACACAGGGAAGCACCGATCCTAAAAATCGATTAGCAAAAAAATGTGATAGATCCCCCCCGTACTGGGAATATTTCATTCTTTGCGGGTAAAGGTTTCCATCCTTGTAAACGTTGTGTAGGATGTAGAGCTACGGGGTGGAAGGAAGAAAGTAGAAACATTCAGCTCCAATATAGACGGAAAGGAGTATAAAATAAGGAATTTTGAGCCTGTGACGCTGGATATGTCACATACTTATTGGAATGCCCCGTGTGGCCTACAGTATGTAGGAAGGACCACAAGACTATTGAAGAAGAGAACGGAGAAACATGTCAACAACATATATAAAAAATGGTTATGAATAACAGCGTGTCTAAACATTTGAAAAAATACCATCAGAGGGATCCTATGGTTCTGAAATTTACAGGGATAGAAAAGATGGAATAGAATTGGAGAGGTTCAGACTGGAAGAGGGAGGTTTCTAAAAATGAATCGATGGGTTTTTGTTCTTGGCACTCCTACTCCTAAGGGCCTCAACATTGAATTTTTATATTGCTTTCTTAGCAACACATCATTATAATCTCCTTTCTTATAAATTGTTCCACTTCTAGGACATCACAAACATATGTACTGTATAGTGTGTGTATATACAGGTGAAACTCGAATAATTAGAATATCGTGCAAAAGTAATGGCAGTAAGTGCTGCAAAAGGGGCCCAAACCAAGAACTGAGTACATATGCATGCTTATACTTTTCAGAGGTCCGATATTGTTCTATGTACAATCCTTGTTTTATTGATTGCATGTAATAATCTACTTTTTTGAGGTTGTGGATTTGGGGTTTTCATGAGCTGTAATCCATAATCATCACAATGATGACAAATCACGGCTTGAATTATCTTGCTTTGCATGTAATGAGTCTCTCCCATATATTAGTTTCACCGTTTAAGTTGCATTAGTGAAATAAATGAACTTTGCACGATATTCTAATTATTCGAGTTTCACCTGTATATATATAGAGAGAGAGATATATATATAGAGATATATATATATCTCTCTATATATATATATATATACAGTGGGGCAAAAAAGTATTTAGTCAGCCACCAATTGTGCAAGTTCTCCCACTTAAAAAGATGAGAGAGACCTGTAATTGGCATCATAGGTAGACCTCAACTATGAGAGACAAAATGAGAAAACAAATCCAGACAAATCACATTGGCTGATTTGGAACCAATTTATTTGCAAATTATGGTGGAAAATAAGTATTTGGTCAATATCAAAAGGTCATCTCAATACTTTGTTATATATCCTTTGTTGGCAATGACAGAGGTCAAACGTGTCCTGTACGTCTTCACAAGGTTGGCACACACTGTTGCTGGTATGTTGGCCCATTCCTCCATGCAGATCTCCTCTAGAGCAGTGATGTGTTGGGGCTGTCGCTGGGCAACACGGACTTTCAACTCCCTCCCAAGATTTTCTATGGGGTTGAGTTGTGGAGACTGGCTAGGCCACTCCAGGACCTTGAAATGCTTCTTACAAAGCCACTCCTTCGTTGCCCGGGTGGTATGTTTGGGATCATTGTCATGTTGAAAGACCCAGCCACGTTTCATCTTCAATGCCCTTGCTGATGGAAGGAGGTTTGCACTCAAAATCTCAGGATACATGGCCCCATTCATTCTGTCCTGTACACGGATCAGTCGTCCTGGTCCCTTTGCAGAGAAACAGCCCCAAAGCATGATGTTGCCACCCCCATGCTTCACAGTAGGTATGGTGTTCTTTGGATGCAACTTAGCATTCTCTCTCCTCCAAACACGACGAGTTGCGTTTCTACCAAATAGTTCTATTTTGGTTTCATCTGACCATATGACATTCTCCCAATCCTCTTCTGGATCATCCAAATGCTCTCTAGCAAACTTCAGACGGGCCCGGACATTTCCTGGCTTAAGCAGGGGGACACGTCTGGCACTGCAGGATCTGAGTCCCTAGCGGCGTAGTGTGTTACTGATGGTAGCCTTTGTTACGTTGGTCCCAGCTCTCTGCAGGTCATTCACTAGGTCCCCCCGTGTGGTCCTGGGATTTTTGCTCATCGTTCTTGTGATCATTTTGACCCCACGGGGTGAGATCTTGCGTGGAGCCCCAGAACGAGGGAGATTATCAGTGGTCTTGTATGTCTTCCATTTTCTAATTATTGCTCCCACAGTTGATTTGTTCACACCAAGCTGCTTGCCTATTGCAGATTCAGTCTTCCCAGCCTGGTGCAGGTCTACAATTTTGTTTCTGGTGTCCTTCGACAGCTCTTTGGTCTTCACCATAGTGGAGTTTGGAGTGTGACTGTTTGAGGTTGTGGACAGGTGTCTTTTATACTGATAACAAGTTCAAACAGGTGCCATTGATACAGGTAATGAGTGCAGGACAGAGGAGCCTCTTAAAGAAGAAGGTACAGGTCTGTGAGAGCCAGAACTCTTGCTTGTTTGTAGGTGACCAAATACTTATTTTCCACCATAATTTGCAAATAAATTTGTTCCAAATCAGCCGATGTGATTTGTCTGGATTTGTTTTCTCATTTTGTCTCTCATAGTTGAGGTCTACTTATGATGCCAATTACAGGTCTCTCTCATCTTTTTAAGTGGGAGAACTTGCACAATTGGTGGCTGACTAAATACTTTTTTGCCCCACTGTATATATTAGGGATGCACCGATACTAGTATCTGTATCAGTGCCGAGTATTTGGGTGAGTACTCGTACTCGGCCAAATGCTCTGATGCCTAGCCTGACACTTCCTGTATCAGGAAGCTGGGCAGCACGTTATTACGCGCTGCCCGGCTTTCTGATTGACAGGGAAGCGCGGCTCCATGCTCCCTCGTCACTTGTGACAAGAGAGCATGGAGCCGGCTTCCTGATTGGTTGGGAAGCTGGCCAATCAGGAGCCAGGCGCCGTGTAATGATGTGGCGCCCAGCTTTCTGATTGGCCGTGAAGCCGGCTTCACGTTTCCTCATGACAAGGGAGAATGGAGCCGGCTTCCCGGCCAATCAGGAAACCGGGCGCCGCGTCATTTCACTCCGCCTGGCTTCCTGAATGGGTCTTGCGGTACTTGGTATTCAGTATCGGCGAGTACCAAAAAAAAAATATCGATACCAAAATACCGGTATTAGTGCATCCCTAATATATATATTAATATATATATTTTCAATATAGACAATTTTTAATATATTTTATAATTGTATTTTTTGATAGTTAATGGAG
>NW_017308660.1:136112-141586 GCF_000935625.1 Nanorana parkeri
AATTGTATTTTTTGATAGTTAATGGAGAGGCAAAATGTATGCAATAAATTGAGGAGGGAGACACCCAGTGGCCAGATAGGAGTAATGCATGTATATTGATTAAGAATTGGATGCCTATATATGGGCGATGCACAATGCCTTTTGAGAACCTCTGTGTGACGAGACGAAACGCCTCAAGGCTTGCTGAAGTCACTTGCTGTCCCACCTCGCTCTTCTGGCTGTCTCACCTCGCTCTCTCTCCTGGCTGTCTCACCTCGCTCTCTCTCCTGGCTGTCTCACCTCGCGCTCTCTCTCCTGGCTGTCTCTCCTCGCGCTCTCGCTCCTGGCTGTCTCCCCTCGCGCTCTCTCCTGGCTGTCTCACCTCGCGCTCTCTCCTGGCTGTCTCACCTCACGCTCTCTCTTCTTGCTGTCTCTCCCCGCTCTCTTTCTCCGGGCTGTCTCTCCCCGCTCTCTTTCTCCTGGCTGTCTCACCTCGCTCTCTCTCCTGGCTGTCCCACCTCGCTCTCCTGGCTGTCTCACCTCACTCTCTCTCCTGGCTGTCTCACCTCGCTCTCTCTCCTGGCTGTCCCACCTCGCTCTCCTGGCTGTCTCACCTCACTCTCTCTCCTGGCTGTCTCACCTCGCTCTCTCTCCTGGCTGTCCCACCTCGCTCTCCTGGCTGTCTCACCTCACTCTCTCTCCTGGCTGTCTCACCTCGCTCTCTCTCCTGGCTGTCCCACCTCGCTCTCCTGGCTGTCTCACCTCACTCTCTCTCCTGGCTGTCTCACCTCGCTCTCTCTCCTGGCTGTCCCACCTCGCTCTCCTGGCTGTCTCACCTCACTCTCTCTCCTGGCTGTCTCACCTCGCTCTCTCTCCTGGCTGTCCCACCTCGCTCTCCTGGCTGTCTCACCTCACTCTCTCTCCTGGCTGTCTCACCTCGCTCTCTCTCCTGGCTGTCCCACCTCGCTCTCCTGGCTGTCTCACCTCACTCTCTCTCCTGGCTGTCTCACCTCGCTCTCTCTCCTGGCTGTCCCACCTCGCTCTCCTGGCTGTCTCACCTCACTCTCTCTCCTGGCTGTCTCACCTCGCTCTCTCTCCTGGCTGTCCCACCTCGCTCTCCTGGCTGTCTCACCTCACTCTCTCTCCTGGCTGTCTCACCTCGCTCTCTCTCCTGGCTGTCCCACCTCGCTCTCCTGGCTGTCTCACCTCACTCTCTCTCCTGGCTGTCTCACCTCGCTCTCTCTCCTGGCTGTCCCACCTCGCTCTCCTGGCTGTCTCACCTCACTCTCTCTCCTGGCTGTCTCACCTCGCTCTCTCTCCTGGCTGTCCCACCTCGCTCTCCTGGCTGTCTCACCTCACTCTCTCTCCTGGCTGTCTCACCTCGCTCTCTCTCCTGGCTGTCCCACCTCGCTCTCCTGGCTGTCTCACCTCACTCTCTCTCCTGGCTGTCTCACCTCGCTCTCTCTCCTGGCTGTCCCACCTCGCTCTCCTGGCTGTCTCACCTCACTCTCTCTCCTGGCTGTCTCACCTCGCTCTCTCTCCTGGCTGTCCCACCTCGCTCTCCTGGCTGTCTCACCTCACTCTCTCTCCTGGCTGTCTCACCTCGCTCTCTCTCCTGGCTGTCCCACCTCGCTCTCCTGGCTGTCTCACCTCACTCTCTCTCCTGGCTGTCTCACCTCGCTCTCTCTCCTGGCTGTCCCACCTCGCTCTCCTGGCTGTCTCACCTCACTCTCTCTCCTGGCTGTCTCACCTCGCTCTCTCTCCTGGCTGTCCCACCTCGCTCTCCTGGCTGTCTCACCTCACTCTCTCTCCTGGCTGTCTCACCTCGCTCTCTCTCCTGGCTGTCCCACCTCGCTCTCCTGGCTGTCTCACCTCACTCTCTCTCCTGGCTGTCTCACCTCGCTCTCCTGGCTGTCTCACCTTGCACTCTCTCTCCTGGCTGTCTCACCTCACGCTGTCTCACCTTGCTGTCTCTCCCCGCTCTCTTTCTCCTGGCTGTCTCTCCCCGCTCTCTTTCTCCTGGCTGTCTCACCTCGCTCTCTCTCCTGGCTGTCCCACCTCGCTCTCCTGGCTGTCTCACCTCACTCTCTCTCCTGCATATTCTCCGAAGAAAAGAGTTTGGGTTTCGCTTGAAGAAAGGGTGGCAACCCTATGCCAATGACAACCCTGGGCCTGTGTCTGAGGGCAGGGGGAGCTTATCGGAATCTGTGTTTTATAAAGGGAACACTCAGATCCTGCCCCCCCTCGTGAATGAGTAAGGCCCCATTCACACCTAGGCGTATTGTAATATGCGCGTCTGTCGCGCGACCGTCACGTGTTTTTTTTACCGCGGTAAAAAAGTCGCGCCATTCCAAAGGCTACTTGGCTGTATCCCAATGGAAAACGCCCTACAAAACGGCCCAAAGTAGTCCCGGGACCTTTTCAGGCGTGGGCCGTTTTGTAGGGCGTTAGGGACGGGCGGAAATACGCCCAGGTGGGAACGAGGGCATTGACTACAATGCTATTTATTTTTTTGACCGTTTTGTAGCGCGTTCGTCGAGCGTAGGACGCGCTACAAAACGGTCAGGTGTGAACGCAGCCTAAGGGGCAGTTGTTACCCCGACATTCACCAAATAAACATTAAGATAATAAAAAAAACACAAAACACCATTAAAAAAATATTTTATTTGAAAAAAAAAAGTGTCCATCGATGTAATACAAACGTCAATCACGTCGCCAGTGAAGTAGATCCTCATCATTCACGATGGACGACGGCCACTGACTCGCCAAAATAAAAAAACCCCCGCCGCCATGACCGATCCCGACGAACTCTCGCTGCAAAATGACAGCTCTGACCTAAATGTAAAGAAAGGGGCAAAGGGAGGCATGATGTCACATTCGGATGCATCTGAATATCGTTATTAGAAAATTCAGATACGCTGGGATTGATTATTTCTTTCACTCGGAAGTTCAGAATACATCCGAATTTCAGAAAATTTGTACAAATTTCCATTCGGAACGAAACAAATCACAAATGTCTAGTGTGTGTGGTCTATGAAGCCTGTGGGCCGGTCTCCTTGAGTGTAGAATGTACTGACCAGTGGTGTCACAAGGGGGTTGTGGAAGGGGGGTGCCTGCACCGCGTGACACCATCACAGGGGGTAACACCAAGGCCTGGTTCACACCTACGTTTTGTAGCGCGTTCGAACGCTCTGCAAATCGCTCAAACACCGAAATCACATTGTTTCCTATGGGTATGGTTCACACCTGGGCGTATTTCAGCCCGTCTGAACGCGCTACAAAACGGCCTACGCCCAAAGAAGTACATGTACTTCTTTGGGGCGTTTTGGTCGCGAGTTTCCATTGGGATACAGCCAAGTAGCCCTCGATCTCTCTCCTGGCTGTCCCACCTCGCTCTCCTGGCTGTCTCACCTCACTCTCTCTCCTGCATATTCTCCGAAGAAAAGAGTTTGGGTTTCGCTTGAAGAAAGGGTGGCAACCCTATGCCAATGACAACCCTGGGCCTGTGTCTGAGGGCAGGGGGAGCTTATCGGAATCTGTGTTTTATAAAGGGAACACTCAGATCCTGCCCCCCCTCGTGAATGAGTAAGGCCCCATTCACACCTAGGCGTATTGTAATATGCGCGTCTGTCGCGCGACCGTCACGTGTTTTTTTTACCGCGGTAAAAAAGTCGCGCCATTCCAAAGGCTACTTGGCTGTATCCCAATGGAAAACGCCCTACAAAACGGCCCAAAGTAGTCCCGGGACCTTTTCAGGCGTGGGCCGTTTTGTAGGGCGTTAGGGACGGGCGGAAATACGCCCAGGTGGGAACGAGGGCATTGACTACAATGCTATTTATTTTTTTGACCGTTTTGTAGCGCGTTCGTCGAGCGTAGGACGCGCTACAAAACGGTCAGGTGTGAACGCAGCCTAAGGGGCAGTTGTTACCCCGACATTCACCAAATAAACATTAAGATAATAAAAAAAACACAAAACACCATTAAAAAAATATTTTATTTGAAAAAAAAAAGTGTCCATCGATGTAATACAAACGTCAATCACGTCGCCAGTGAAGTAGATCCTCATCATTCACGATGGACGACGGCCACTGACTCGCCAAAACAAAAAAATCACCGCCGCCATAGCAGTTGTTACCCCGACATTCACCAAATAAACATTAAGATAATAAAAAAAACACAAAACACCATTAAAAAAATATTTTATTTGAAAAAAAAAAGTGTCCATCGATGTAATACAAACGTCAATCACGTCGCCAGTGAAGTAGATCCTCATCATTCACGATGGACGACGGCCACTGACTCGCCAAAATAAAAAAATCACCGCCGCCATGACCGATCCCGACGAACTCTCGCTGCAAAATGACAGCTCTGACCTAAATGTAAAGAAAGGGGCAAAGGGAGGCATGATGTCACATTCGGATGCATCTGAATATCGTTATTAGAAAATTCAGATACGCTGGGATTGATTATTTCTTTCACTCGGAAGTTCAGAATACATCCGAATTTCAGAAAATTTGTACAAATTTCCATTCGGAACGAAACAAATCACAAATGTCTAGTGTGTGTGGTCTATGAAGCCTGTGGGCCGGTCTCCTTGAGTGTAGAATGTACTGACCAGTGGTGTCACAAGGGGGTTGTGGAAGGGGGGTGCCTGCACCGCGTGACACCATCACAGGGGGTAACACCAAGGCCTGGTTCACACCTACGTTTTGTAGCGCGTTCGAACGCTCTGCAAATCGCTCAAACACCGAAATCACATTGTTTCCTATGGGTATGGTTCACACCTGGGCGTATTTCAGCCCGTCTGAACGCGCTACAAAACGGCCTACGCCCAAAGAAGTACATGTACTTCTTTGGGGCGTTTTGGTCGCGAGTTTCCATTGGGATACAGCCAAGTAGCCCTCGGAAACGCGCATTTGTTTTACCGTGAATCGCGGTAAAAACGCGCGACAAACGCGCATATTCAATACGCCTAGGTGTGAACCAAGCCCAAAAGTGTCACCCCCCTCGGGAAAAGTCGGTCATGGACCGAGATCCCGACAGCTGCATGAGAGAGGAAGGGACCCAGCGGCGTACCTTATCTCGACGGATGAACGTCCCCTCCTCTCTCTGCCAGCGTCCATCACCAAGATGGCTGTCAGCAGTGCACATGCGTAATGACGTCATGTGTATACGTATTGACGTACGCACCGTACTCATCACCTGGCCTTCCATAAAACCCATACTCTCAGTACCCCCATCCATAGTATTTGAGGTTGAATAAAGACGTAAGTCCATCAAGTCCAACCTATTGCGTGTGTGCATCCTTCATTCGTAACTTGGGGTCTGGGTGGGACCAACCCATGAAGTGGGTGTGATTTAGCCGCACCTACCCAGAAAGTAAGTGGACAAAATGCAGGCCATCGGCGGGGGTTAACAGTGTCTTGGGATTTGGAACCACAATGTTGGTAAGTTTGTAGCCAGGGCTGTCCCTACCCTAACCGCCACCTGAGGCC
>NW_017308660.1:150859-152384 GCF_000935625.1 Nanorana parkeri
CCGTTTTGTAGGGCGTTAGGGACGGGCGGAAATACGCCCAGGTGGGAACGAGGGCATTGACTACAATGCTATTTATTTTTTTGACCGTTTTGTAGCGCGTTCGTCGAGCGTAGGACGCGCTACAAAACGGTCAGGTGTGAACGCAGCCTAAGGGGCAGTTGTTACCCCGACATTCACCAAATAAACATTAAGATAATAAAAAAAACACAAAACACCATTAAAAAAATATTTTATTTGAAAAAAAAAAGTGTCCATCGATGTAATACAAACGTCAATCACGTCGCCAGTGAAGTAGATCCTCATCATTCACGATGGACGACGGCCACTGACTCGCCAAAATAAAAAAATCACCGCCGCCATGACCGATCCCGACGAACTCTCGCTGCAAAATGACAGCTCTGACCTAAATGTAAAGAAAGGGGCAAAGGGAGGCATGATGTCACATTCGGATGCATCTGAATATCGTTATTAGAAAATTCAGATACGCTGGGATTGATTATTTCTTTCACTCGGAAGTTCAGAATACATCCGAATTTCAGAAAATTTGTACAAATTTCCATTCGGAACGAAACAAATCACAAATGTCTAGTGTGTGTGGTCTATGAAGCCTGTGGGCCGGTCTCCTTGAGTGTAGAATGTACTGACCAGTGGTGTCACAAGGGGGTTGTGGAAGGGGGGTGCCTGCACCGCGTGACACCATCACAGGGGGTAACACCAAGGCCTGGTTCACACCTACGTTTTGTAGCGCGTTCGAACGCTCTGCAAATCGCTCAAACACCGAAATCACATTGTTTCCTATGGGTATGGTTCACACCTGGGCGTATTTCAGCCCGTCTGAACGCGCTACAAAACGGCCTACGCCCAAAGAAGTACATGTACTTCTTTGGGGCGTTTTGGTCGCGAGTTTCCATTGGGATACAGCCAAGTAGCCCTCGGAAACGCGCATTTGTTTTACCGTGAATCGCGGTAAAAACGCGCGACAAACGCGCATATTCAATACGCCTAGGTGTGAACCAAGCCCAAAAGTGTCACCCCCCTCGGGAAAAGTCGGTCATGGACCGAGATCCCGACAGCTGCATGAGAGAGGAAGGGACCCAGCGGCGTACCTTATCTCGACGGATGAACGTCCCCTCCTCTCTCTGCCAGCGTCCATCACCAAGATGGCTGTCAGCAGTGCACATGCGTAATGACGTCATGTGTATACGTATTGACGTACGCACCGTACTCATCACCTGGCCTTCCATAAAACCCATACTCTCAGTACCCCCATCCATAGTATTTGAGGTTGAATAAAGACGTAAGTCCATCAAGTCCAACCTATTGCGTGTGTGCATCCTTCATTCGTAACTTGGGGTCTGGGTGGGACCAACCCATGAAGTGGGTGTGATTTAGCCGCACCTACCCAGAAAGTAAGTGGACAAAATGCAGGCCATCGGCGGGGGTTAACAGTGTCTTGGGATTTGGAACCACAATGTTGGTAAGTTTGTAGCCAGGGCTGTCCCTACCCTAACCGCCACCTGAGGCC
>NW_017308660.1:152402-159790 GCF_000935625.1 Nanorana parkeri
GGGGGATTAGGGTGGCGACTGATGCGGTAGGACAGGCGCCTGTGTTAGAGCCGTGCACATCAGCAGCTGTGTTAGAGCCATGCCTGTCAGCAGCTCTCTGTCTGGTCCCGCCCAGCTTGCTGATGTCATCGGTTGGCAGGACACCAGCCAGAGCGTCCCGGCAACCGATGACATCAGTGGGCTGGGCGGGACCCGGACAGAGCCACAGGTTGCTAAGGGGTCTTAGCAACCTGGGATGCTGTGGCCATCCCACTGCCACCCCAACACCTGCCGTTCCTATAATGAGATGCCGCCTGAAGCAAGTAGCTGTGTCCGGTTTGAAGAGTTTTTAGCCCTCTCATCCACAAAGGAAAAAACTGAATTGGATTAGAAGCTTCGGGTGTTTGCTTGTCTGCAGTGAGGAAACGCTTTGGACGTTGGGCTGTGTTATTATGATATACGATGGGTTGTGTTATTGCCGTATAACTCATAATTGTGACATAGGTTGGGTCGTTTGGCTTTCACATGCACTGACATCAATTAGAGAAGTTACATTCTTCAGTGCCTGTAAAAAATAAATCAAGGCAAGTGGACTGTCTGTGTTTTTCTCGAAGACATTTTGCTGGTCATTCGACCAGCTTTCTTATTTCAGAATGACTTTCTCTTTCAGAATTCTCTGGGAATTAATATGGTAATATGGTTGGAATGTTGCTCCAATCCACGTAATCTGTTTATTATAGCTAGCATGGTTGGAGGTAAGGTGTTGATTGCATTTGCATGATTGGAGCTTCCAGGTGTTATTAAGCTGCCCACAGGCAGATGTTAATATAGCATTGTATGTGGCAGACAATGGTTGTCTCACCCCCTCCTCTAATTAATCTCGGCTTCTCCATTTCAACATAAATGGCCTCTTTTATATATTTGTATATCTCAGCGCGTCCTGAGCCTGGTGTGTTCCTAAGTCCAGGGTCCAGTGCGTTCCTAAGTCCAGAGCCCGGCGCGTTTCTAAGTCTTGAACCAAGTACATTCCTAAGTCCCAAGCCCAGCGCGTTCTTAAGTCTTAACCCCAGAGAGTTCCTAAGTCTGGAGGCAAATGCGTTCCTGAGGCCAGTGCGTTCCTAATTTCAGAGCCCTGTGCGTTCCTAAGTCCTGAGCCCAGCTCGTTCCTAAGTCCGGAGCCCAGCGTGTTTTTAAGTCCAGAGCCCAAGCGTTCCTAAGTCCGGAGCCCAGCGCGTTCCAAAGTCCGGAGCTCAGCGCGTTCCTGAGCCCTGCGCGTTCCTAAGTCCTGAGCCCTGCGCGTTCCTAAGTCCTGAGCCCTGCGCGTTCCTGAGCCCAGTGCGTTCCTAAGTCCGGAGCCCAGTGCGTTCCTAAGTCCGGAGCCCAGTGCGTTCCTAAATCCGGAGCCCACTGCGTTCCTAAGTCCGGAGCCCAGTGCGTCCCTGAGCCCAGTATGTTCCTAAGTCCAGAGCCCCGTGCGTTCCTACGTCCTGAGTCAAATTCATATGCTTCTCTGCATTGCTGCATAATGTATTGCTGGGATTGCAGTCCCCCTACAGCCGATGCCATTTTGCATTAGTGTGTAAGCTCCTCTGTACAGAGACTGATGTGACTGCCTCAGTGCTCTCTGTGCAGCACTGCGGTATATGTCAGAGCTATGTATATGTATAATAGTAATAGTGTGTGACTGTGGGGGAGGGGACATTAGAGTGTAAGCTCCTCTGTACAGAGACTGATGTGACTGTGGGGGGGAGGGGACATTAGAGTGTAAGCTCCTCTGTACAGAGACTGATGTGACTGTGGGGGATGCATTTGCATGATTGGAGCTTCCAGGTGTTATTAAGCTGCCCACAGGCAGATGTTAATATAGCATTGTATGTGGCAGACAATGGTTGTCTCACCCCCTCCTCTAATTAATCTCGGCTTCTCCATTTCAACATAAATGGCCTCTTTTATATATTTGTATATCTCAGCGCGTCCTGAGCCTGGTGTGTTCCTAAGTCCAGGGTCCAGTGCGTTCCTAAGTCCAGAGCCCGGCGCGTTTCTAAGTCTTGAACCAAGTACATTCCTAAGTCCCAAGCCCAGCGCGTTCTTAAGTCTTAACCCCAGAGAGTTCCTAAGTCTGGAGGCAAATGCGTTCCTGAGGCCAGTGCGTTCCTAATTTCAGAGCCCTGTGCGTTCCTAAGTCCTGAGCCCAGCTCGTTCCTAAGTCCGGAGCCCAGCGTGTTTTTAAGTCCAGAGCCCAAGCGTTCCTAAGTCCGGAGCCCAGCGCGTTCCAAAGTCCGGAGCTCAGCGCGTTCCTGAGCCCTGCGCGTTCCTAAGTCCTGAGCCCTGCGCGTTCCTAAGTCCTGAGCCCTGCGCGTTCCTGAGCCCAGTGCGTTCCTAAGTCCGGAGCCCAGTGCGTTCCTAAGTCCGGAGCCCAGTGCGTTCCTAAATCCGGAGCCCACTGCGTTCCTAAGTCCGGAGCCCAGTGCGTCCCTGAGCCCAGTATGTTCCTAAGTCCAGAGCCCCGTGCGTTCCTACGTCCTGAGTCAAATTCATATGCTTCTCTGCATTGCTGCATAATGTATTGCTGGGATTGCAGTCCCCCTACAGCCGATGCCATTTTGCATTAGTGTGTAAGCTCCTCTGTACAGAGACTGATGTGACTGCCTCAGTGCTCTCTGTGCAGCACTGCGGTATATGTCAGAGCTATGTATATGTATAATAGTAATAGTGTGTGACTGTGGGGGAGGGGACATTAGAGTGTAAGCTCCAGGGGCGTTGGGGGGTCAGTGAAATCTTGCACCAGGGTCCTCTGTTCCTTAGGTCCACCACTGACTGTGCTATACCTTATATACCATCCGTCACTGTATTAAAGTGAAGAAAGAGGGTGATAAAAATAATAAACATAAAGCAATGTTACACAGGAGAGTACTGTCCCTTTAAATGCTTTATTGACTTTGTAAGTCAGAAGACGCGAGGAAATTGGAGGTGAAGTCCATGAAAATCATCGATTCATTTATCAAAAATGACTCAGCCCGTCCTTCTGTTTAATCATCATGTTCCTCCCAGAGATAATTCAGCGCAGCCAATGCCTGGCTAATGTTCCTTTCCGCCGCGCCCTCCCCTCTGGGGTGAACGGCTGGCAGGTAGCTCAGGGCCCCACTCCGGGGTGAATGGTTGGCAGGGGCCCCCGGGCGATCACACTGTGTCTGTCTATATCTTAGGTAATTGCAGTCAGCACATTGAGTAACATTGTAACAGTTCGGAGTCTTGTGGTTTCAATGAGAGACCCGTCACATGTGACCTGCATGCAAATTCATGGGGCCCCCTGGACACCCCCACCCCGGGGGACACAGAGACATTTCTTGCAGCGACTTCTGTGGAATTTATTACATAATAGCTGTGTCCCTCCCTTCCCCCTCCCTTACTTCCTCCTCCTACCTCACTCCTTCCTCTCAGTGTCAGCTGTCTGGGGAGAGCGCTGGATCAGAGGTAATACAAGCTGCATGCTGGAAACACACCATGTATTCTGCACACACTGAGCCACACGTTGTATACTGTACACACTGAGCCACACCATGTATTCTGCACACACTGAGCCACACGTTGTATACTGTACACACTGAGCCACACCATGTATTCTGCACACACTGAGCCACATGTTGTATTCTGTACACACTGAGCCACACCATGTATTCTTCACACACTGAGCCACACGTTGTATTCTGTACACACTGAGCCACACCACGTATTCTGCACACACTGAGCCACACGTTGTATTCTGTACACACTGAGCCACACGTTGTATTCTGTACACACTGAGCCACACCATGTATTCTGCACACACTGAGCCACACGTTGTATTCTGTACACACTGAGCCACACCATGTATTCTGCACACACTGAGCCACACGTTGTATTCTGCACACACTGAGCCACACCATATATTCTGCACACACTAACCCACACGTTGTATGCTGTACACACTGAGCCACACGTTGTATTCTGCACACACTGAGCCACATGCTGTATGCTGTACACACTAAGCCACACGTAGTATTCTGTACACACTAACTGACACGCTGTATTCTGTACACACTGAGCCACACGCTGTATGCTGTAAACACTGAGCCACACTATGTATTCTGTACACACTGAGCCACACACTGCATTCTGTACACACTGAGCAACACGGTGTATACTGTACATACTGAGCCACACGCTGTATACTGTACACACTGAGCCACACACATGCTATATGCTGTACACACTGAGCCATGCACTGATAGGCTGTACTCACTGAGCCTGACCCGGTATGCTGTACACACTGCTCCACACAGCCCGCATTCTGTATACACCAAGCCACACATTGCCTGTATCTTGTACACACTGAGCCACATACTGCCTATCTCCTACAGTCACTATGATCTGCTTGTATTCTGTACACACTGAGCTTATCTCCTACACTATGGTCTGCTTGTATCCTGTACATACTGAGCCACATACTGCCTATCTCCTACACTATGGTCTGCTTGTATCCTGTACACACTGAGCCACATACTGCCTATCTCCTACACTATGGTCTGCTTATATTCTGTACACACTGAGCCACATACTGCCTATCTCCTACACTATGGTCTGCTTGTATTCTGTACACACTGAGCCACATACTGCCTATTTCCTACACTATGGTCTGGTTGTATTCTGTACACACTGAGCCACATACTGCCTATTTCCTACACTATGGTCTGCTTGTATTCTGTACACACTGAGCCACATACTGCCTATCTCCTACACTATGGTCTGCTTGTATTCTGTACACACTGAGGCACTCTTTGGTGGTGCGTATTCCTCAGGGATTGCGCTCTTCACTACGTTCCTTCATCTCGGTCTCATTTGTGTCAGTGTTTGTTGTTATGTTGTTGCTATTAATACTCCGATATACAGTCCTGACATCAATACAGTGTTACCTAACTACAGAACAGAATGCAGTTCACTTCAGGGAAAGAGATGTGCTAGGTGGTAGCACTCCATGGTGGAGCTCGGGGCCTTCACTCAAATCCTGTTCACAAAGCAACTGGCGGTCAGCCAGAGAAACAAAGGCAGCTCTGATGAAACCTCTGATGACTCCAGTCATGGGTGTTATTTGAGGAATCTGATTCACTATTGTAGTGGATACAGCGCTCCATGTGTAATAATAACCTCATCCATTCCTCATCACCGCTGTCCCACCAGAGAGGAATCTTCATTATTTTGATGTCCCATATCTTCATTCCGAGCCTGCGCATTGCACTGGTATCTCTTATTTCCTGCACCGATCTCCTCTGTCAGTTTCCTGTCCTGCACCGATCTCCTCTGTCAGTTTCCTGTCCTGCACTGATCTCCTCTGTCAGTTTCCTGTCCTGCACTGATCTCCTCTGTCAGTTTCCTGTCCTGCACTGATCTCCTCTGTCAGTTTCCTGTCCTGCACTGATCTCCTCTGTCAGTTTCCTGTCCTGCACTGATCTCCTCTGTCAGTTTCCTGTCCTGCACTGATCTCCTCTGTCAGTTTCCTGTCCTGCACTGATCTCCTCTGTCAGTTTCCTGTCCTGCACTGATCTCCTCTGTCAGTTTCCTGTCCTGCACTGATCTCCTCTGTCAGTTTCCTGTCCTGCACTGATCTCCTCTGTCAGTTTCCTGTCCTGCACTGATCTCCTCTGTCAGTTTCCTGTCCTGCACTGATCTCCTCTGTCAGTTTCCTGTCCTGCACTGATCTCCTCTGTCAGTTTCCTGTCCTGCACTGATCTCCTCTGTCAGTTTCCTGTCCTGCACTGATCTCCTCTGTCAGTTTCCTGTCCTGCACTGATCTCCTCTGTCAGTTTCCTGTCCTGCACTGATCTCCTCTGTCAGTTTCCTGTCCTGCACTGATCTCCTCTGTCAGTTTCCTGTCCTGCACTGATCTCCTCTGTCAGTTTCCTGTCCTGCACTGATCTCCTCTGTCAGTTTCCTGTCCTGCACTGATCTCCTCTGTCAGTTTCCTGTCCTGCACTGATCTCCTCTGTCAGTTTCCTGTCCTGCACTGATCTCCTCTGTCAGTTTCCTGTCCTGCACTGATCTCCTCTGTCAGTTTCCTGTCCTGCACTGATCTCCTCTGTCAGTTTCCTGTCCTGCACTGATCTCCTCTGTCAGTTTCCTGTCCTGCACTGATCTCCTCTGTCAGTTTCCTGTCCTGCACTGATCTCCTCTGTCAGTTTCCTGTCCTGCACTGATCTCCTCTGTCAGTTTCCTGTCCTGCACTGATCTCCTCTGTCAGTTTCCTGTCCTGCACTGATCTCCTCTGTCAGTTTCCTGTCCTGCACTGATCTCCTCTGTCAGTTTCCTGTCCTGCACTGATCTCCTCTGTCAGTTTCCTGTCCTGCACTGATCTCCTCTGTCAGTTTCCTGTCCTGCACTGATCTCCTCTGTCAGTTTCCTGTCCTGCACTGATCTCCTCTGTCAGTTTCCTGTCCTGCACTGATCTCCTCTGTCAGTTTCCTGTCCTGCACTGATCTCCTCTGTCAGTTTCCTGTCCTGCACTGATCTCCTCTGTCAGTTTCCTGTCCTGCACTGATCTCCTCTGTCAGTTTCCTGTCCTGCACTGATCTCCTCTGTCAGTTTCCTGTCCTGCACTGATCTCCTCTGTCAGTTTCCTGTCCTGCACTGATCTCCTCTGTCAGTTTCCTGTCCTGCACTGATCTCCTCTGTCAGTTTCCTGTCCTGCACTGATCTCCTCTGTCAGTTTCCTGTCCTGCACTGATCTCCTCTGTCAGTTTCCTGTCCTGCACTGATCTCCTCTGTCAGTTTCCTGTCCTGCACTGATCTCCTCTGTCAGTTTCCTGTCCTGCACTGATCTCCTCTGTCAGTTTCCTGTCCTGCACTGATCTCCTCTGTCAGTTTCCTGTCCTGCACTGATCTCCTCTGTCAGTTTCCTGTCCTGCACTGATCTCCTCTGTCAGTTTCCTGTCCTGCACTGATCTCCTCTGTCAGTTTCCTGTCCTGCACTGATCTCCTCTGTCAGTTTCCTGTCCTGCACTGATCTCCTCTGTCAGTTTCCTGTCCTGCACTGATCTCCTCTGTCAGTTTCCTGTCCTGCACTGATCTCCTCTGTCAGTTTCCTGTCCTGCACTGATCTCCTCTGTCAGTTTCCTGTCCTGCACTGATCTCCTCTGTCAGTTTCCTGTCCTGCACTGATCTCCTCTGTCAGTTTCCTGTCCTGCACTGATCTCCTCTGTCAGTTTCCTGTCCTGCACTGATCTCCTCTGTCAGTTTCCTGTCCTGCACTGATCTCCTCTGTCAGTTTCCTGTCCTGCACTGATCTCCTCTGTCAGTTTCCTGCACCGGTCTCCTCTGTCAGTTTCTTGCACTGAACTCCTCTGTCAGTTTCCTGCACTGATCTCCTCTGTCAGTTT
>NW_017308661.1:0-6101 GCF_000935625.1 Nanorana parkeri
CCGAGCCCTCCGCCTCTGTCAGGGCCGCCGTGTCCTCCGGATCCACTTTAGGCCGCGCCGGAGATAAGGTCGGTGGGCGCGTGCAAGGCCGCACTGCCGTCCGGCGGGGAGTCCGTCGCCCACATGCGCTTGAGCGAGCCCGCACTGGTTCTCTTGCTGGAACCCGATTTCTGGGTCTTCCTCCTCATGGTATGCGTAGGGAGAGCTAGGCGAAGTATCCACAATACACTAGCAACTCGGGGATGGTTCGGGAGCCTCAGTTACACGCGTCCACTCGCCGCCATAGGTAGACCACGCCCCCCGGCAGTTGCAATTTTTTGATGTTGCTATTGTGTCAGGGTCTGGCTCTTTCTTTCCCCCCATCCGCAAGGGTAGCTGCTGATATTCCCGGGTAAGAGATGGAGATGCGGCCGTGATCTCTGGCTGGGCTGCTTCAGGTCAGAGCAGGAGGGTTCGGTGTCTCCCTACGTCATTAGCATGCCACTCCCCTCAACACGGCCCAACATCGGACGCCTAGTTTTAGTCTTTTGACTAAAATATCATTTTAGTTTTAGTCGTATTTTAGTCGACTAAATCTAATGGGTTTATTTAAAGTGTAATTAGTTTTTTAAGCAAGTCTCTAGAATTTCCAAACTCATATATTCGTGGAGTAAACCTCTATTAACCTGCTCCACATGGTTTACAAAAGGACTTGTTCTCATTAGCATCAAATGTAAAATGCATCCATACATCTGCTCTTCTCTTTCTCCCTGATGCTGACTTGTCTATACAGTTTGTGCAGCAAGTGGGTGCTAGCTGCTGTCCCCCTCCGTAGACCAGTAGGTTATTATACAGTTGTGCATGTCTCCCTACTACAGGAAGAGCTCAGGGAATCAAAAGTCCAAATGCAATAGTCACTCCCAGAATTTTAATTTTCGTTTGTCAACGAAAAGTCCCAGAATTTTTGTTTAGTTTTCAGTCCATTAACTTCTCTATTACTTAGTTTTCATTTCGTTTTCGTCACTAAAAAAACATGTAGATGATGGAAAAAAATGTTTTCGTCGATGAAATTAACACTGGTGGTGGCCAAACTATGTGTGAAAATTATGTCTTGCGCTCCCTCAACCACTCTTTCACAATATGAGCCTGACGAATCCTGCCATAGTCATCTTGGAATATGCCCATTGCATCAGGGAACAAAAAAATCCATTGATGGAAAAACCTGGTCATTCAGGTAGGCAGCTAATTTTTTGGGCACATAACGTTGTTGAACCTAGATCAGACCACCAACCCCAGATCATAACACTGCCCCCATATTCTTGTAAGGGAGTCACTAGTCATGATGGGTGCATCACTCTTTTCTTACCCTGATTCACCCATCACTCTGGAACAGGGTAAATTCTAAGCTGATCGGGGCCACATTACCTTTTCCATTGCTCCAGAGTCCAATTTTTATGCTCTCTAGCAAACTGAAGCCTTTTTTTTCCAATTAGCCTCACTGATGAGTGGTTTTCTTAAGGCTACACAGCTCTTTAGCCTCAGTCCCTTGGGCTCTCTTCGCATTGTGTATATGTAAATTATTTTACTTTAACTATTAAATATAGCCTTGAGTTCTACTGTTGATTTTTTACAATTTAATTTCACTAAATGTTTAAAGAAGAACTATGAGGTGAGTGATTTTCACTCAACCTCATTGTTCGAGCCGACGTGTGAGCATGAAACTGTCACACATCGGCTCAATATATCGGGAAATGAGCGAACACATACCGCCGCTCGCTCATTTATCGATCATGTCCCTGCAGAGAGCCGTGACTGTCACTCACAGCTCCCTGCAGGGATTCCCACCTCCCCACTCCAATCCTCCAGCGCTGACTGGCAGAATGGACTGGGGAGCGTGTGGATACAGCTGGCTCTGCCTTTAGATAGTCAGAGCCAGCTGTCAATCACGCAGCTGGGTGGCTCTCGACAGTAATGTCGTGATCTGTCCCGGCTGCGGCGGTCTCAGTATACCGCGAACTGTAGCACGCGATATACTGAGCTTTGGGTCACGGGAGGACGCTAGTTTGTGTCCTCCTGTGACCCTTGGGAGAACTATGGGGTAAAACACTTACCCCATAGTTCTCCTTTAAGTGATCTCTTATCCTGCTCATTCAAGATTTTTTTTCCCATCACATTTTTTTATTATTGCTCTGGACAGTTCATAGCCCAGTTTTAGTTGTTTAGCAATCTCCTTAGTTGTTTTCTTTGCTTGATGCAGGGCAATAATTTGACCCTTCTGAAACAGAGTTAAATTCTTTACATGACCGCAGGATATGTCTCCTGACATGCTTGTTTAAGAAACAAAAAGCTACTCACTGCAGCATCATTTAGGGCTAAATTACTTTTTGCCAGCTGAAACATATTAAATCACTGCAGTAAGTATCCAGTCGACCTCTTACCTATTTGCTCTGCTAAAACCAGGTGGTGACTTTTTTTGGTCAGGCAGTGTGTGTAATATATAATATATATATATATATATTTTACAATACAAACTCTTTGTAAAACAAACAGTAAGGTAGAAGCACACTGTGCTTGCAGTGTGTATAAATGGGTGAAACGTGGGGAAGTATACATGTATTGCAGAGATGTACAAGATGTTTTATTTTATTTTGCCTTGACATTCATTTACATTTTTTTCTGTTAGCCTTTGATGTTTATATCACATAGTTATAATTGCTTGAAAGTGAGGTTTATAATTTTAGTTAAAATTACTTATTTTGTGTCTACAGATGCCCCAGCTGGAGAAAAAGCTTCAAAGAGAGTTGGATGAAAGTGCCAGAGTTGTTGCTTGCCGTTTTCCTTTTCCACATTGGGTGCCAGGTCACATATTTGGGGAAGGTGTGGACACTGTTTGGGTATACGACTTAGTAACACTAAATAAAACAGAATTTAGGGCTGGTGTACAAAAACGGAGCAAAAATCACTCTACAGAAATTAAAAACAATTAAAGACTGAAAGCTATGATGTTTAATTTTGTTTTAACCCCTTCATGACTGAGGCCTTTTTTTTTCTTAATTTTTTGTTCACATGATATAATCCACATTTTACTAAAATTACTTAAAATCCCCAAAATTTTATATTTTCTAAAGGCCAAGAACCTATAGAATAAAATGGTGGCAGTTGCAATTTTTTATGTTGCACGATATTATCGCAACTCCTTATCAAACCCCCAAATTTAGTGAAAAATGCACTTAAATGCCCCAAAACACAATAAAATACCCATTTTAAATAAAATATAAAAGATGGTTACAACAAGTCAGTAGACGATGCTTTTAAAAGCCCCTACAGGTCATCAATTTAGAGATACGCATAAATACTGGCCCTAGAATTATTGCTCTCACTCTGGCGTGCGTGGTGATACCCAACATGTGTATCGCGATCGTTGTTATCATACCCGGTCCCCGACACTTGCAATATCTACCTTCAAAGCCTGCAGCTCCTCTTTGTATGTCGTTTCCAATCTTGCTATATAACCTTCCATATTCTCCTTATTTGGAAGAGAGCGTAGCGATACCCAGCATGTGTAGCGCAATTGTCGTTTTCATACGTAGGTGCACCCGACACGTGTTTACGTGAAGATGCGTGTGCTCGTGGGGGACTTTAAATTTTTTAATTTATATTTCTTTTATTTAATAATTTTAAAAACTATTTTAATTTTCTTAACTATACTTTAATTGCTATCACATAGGGGATTACAAGCCCCCATGTGATAACAGATAGTGGTGACAGGTCCTCTTTAAGGTGATACTGGGGGTCCAAAAGACTCCTAGTGTCACCTTTCCACTCCAAATAAGCTATTGAAATGCAGATCGCACTTCAATAGCTAATTGCTGGGCTTCAGGAGCCCAGCACTGACCGCTATGGGACCGGAAGTGATGTAAACAGAGGTTCGCTGATCTCCTCCCCAGCTTCCCCCCGACACCAGAGAAGCCAGTCCCGGACACTCTACTGTAAAGCCAACAGTCAGCTTTACAAGTTTAAACAGAGTCCCAGTTGCAAAAGTCGCAGAGAGTCTGTTTAAACGGCCCAGATGCCATTGACGTACACTGTACGTCACTGGTCATGAAGGGGTTAAGGGCTTGTTCACACCATGTGGATTGAGCTGCACTTTTCTGCACAACACCGCACGTGTATGGTGTTAACAGGGCACAACGCAGCTCAATAGATAAGGTATAAACAAGCCCTGGGGGGGTTTACGTTGAACAAGTTCCAAAATCTCTCCACTGGTGCACGCATATGAAATCATTTGATCACTTGTAGATGAAGCCACATTTTACAAAAGAATTCTTCTTGGCAGTAAAAACAGTTGGCAGTTTTAAAATAAATGTAGTAAAAATGCATTTTGTAAACAAATATTTGTTTAATAAAAGTTTTAACAAAGTCCCAAAAAATAGTTGGCATTTTTTTTTTTATCTATTAAATCTTTATTCAAGTTTTTGACATCAAATTTTTACAACAATTTCATACAAAATTAACATTCTCCATTCTTCCCATACAACCCCAGCCCTTCCCGCCCCCACAAGTCCCCCCCTGTTCTCAAGGGTTTGGGTAAGGTTTGGAAAAAAAGTTTTCATTGTTGATGTCTCCACCAATCCAGGGGGTAGCATCCCCAATCCTCTCTCAACTCCTGTAAGGAGCTAATCCTTGCCCCCGACATGATGTCAACCACTTTTAGTTGAGGGCGCTTGCTCCAGTTTAGAAAAGCCTTGTCGGCTTTGCCCGGCGGGAAGTAATCATTCCCCAATAATAAGGATAAGTAAGGTCGTTTTAATAGTGTTGTTTCTCGCTTCTCTACCCGGTATGAATCCCACCTGGTCTGTATATATCCAGGTTGGGATAAAGGGGCGGAGTCTATATGCCAGTATTTTTGCATAGATCTTAGTGTCTGCATTTATAAGGGAGATAGGGTGGTGGCTTGCACATAGGCTTGGATCTTTTCCTGCCTTCTCAATCACTGTGATATTTGCTTTCAGTGCTTCTGGGTGCATTTTGGAATTTTCCCTATCGAGTTTGCATACGCGCAAAAATGCTGCTTTAAGAGGTCTTGAAACCTCTTATAGTATAACAACGTGTATCCATCAGGCCCGGGACTCTTGCCTGTCGGCGTCGAGGCTATGACCCTTTTAAATTCCTCTGGGGTAATGTCGGTTTCTAGCGCATTTAATAAATCTCCCTCTGCCATTGGGAGCCTCGCCTGCGTTAGATATTTTTTAATTTTTTCTAATTGTTCTGCCCCCTCCGTCAGTGTAAACTGTTCTCCCGGCTTCTTTAGTTGGTATAGATTTTGATAGAAGTCATGAAAGGTCTCGGCTATCTCAGTGATAGAGTGTATCATCTTACCTTTATTGTTTTTAATTTTAGCTATGTACGTGAGAGATTGTTTAGTTTTAAGCGCCTGCGCCATAAATTTACTTGGTTTGTTCCCGAATTCGTAAAATTTCCTATTGATTACATTGAATGCCCGTTTGGTTTCTGCCTCTAGGACCCCTTTTAGTTGCTCTCTTTTTGATGTTAATTCCCTAAGTGATCCAGAGTCTAGCCGTGACTTATGCATTCTACCATACCGTTACCGGTGACATTCCCTCCGTGTTATTCTCTTGGAAATAGTTCTCCATAAGCACCCCAATTTCCTGGACCACAGCCTGATCATGTAACAATGAGTCGTTCAGTTTCCAGTTATATTGTTTGCCCCACGAGATATTATTTTTCAACGTTAATTCTACAGGGGCATGATCTGAAATCGTCATGGGGAGAATGTTTGCAGATTCTGCCGATTCAATTGCCACGTGATCCAACATTATCCAGTCCAGTCTGGAGTATGAACTATGCAACTGGGAGTAATATGTGAAATCCCGCTCAGTTGGGTGAAAAAAAACCCATTTTTTTGGCTGAAAAGTGCCCCCCTCGGCTTATACTCGAGTCAGCGTCAGGTGTCTTCTTACTTACCTCGCCGAGCGTCGCGTCACTGCTGCTCCGGTGGGCGGCGCTCCGAGCGGGGTCATCTGGCAGTCTCCGGCCACCTAAATTAGGACCCGGAGACTGCCAGATGACCCCGCTCGGAGCGCCGCCCACCGGAGCAGCAG
>NW_017308661.1:6867-9194 GCF_000935625.1 Nanorana parkeri
GAGTATATACTGCTAATACAGTGCAGACAATACATTTACAATTATACTAACATGAATGTATTAAATGATCTGTATGTAGCCCTGCACTATGGATCATTTAACCCATTCATGTTAGCAGAGGATCATTGTAAATGTATTGTTGCAGGCACTCTATATGTACATGTACTATATACTACATATAGAATGCACTGAACAATAGATTTACAATTATCCTCTGCTAATATGAATGGGTTAAATGATACGTAGTACATTATATGTAGCCCTGTACCCCCTTTTCCACTTACAGAGCTAGGTTATTTTTCTTTTAAATAAATATTCATGTAATTTTATTGGTATCTATCTACCAGTAGCTGCCTCATTTCCCACCCTCGGCTTATATTCGGGTCAATACTTTTTCCCAATTTTCCCAGTTTTTTGTGGTAAAATTAGGTACCTCGGCTTATATTCGGGACGGCTTATACTCGAGTAATTCTACAGGGGCGTGATCTGAAATCGTCATGGGGAGAATATTTGCAGATTATGCCGATTCAATTGCCACGTGATCCAACATTATCCAGTCCAGTCTGGAGTATGAACTATGCAACTGGGAGTAATATGTGAAATCCCGCTCAGTTGGGTGAAGGATTCGCCATATCTCTACCAGTTGGTATTTGGTCATTGCCCTTTTCAGGCGGGTCAGATGTGTACTGGGGTTCCGTGCCCTTCCCGACAGAGTATCTAACATTGGGTCAAGGCATAAATTAAAATCCCCTGCTATCACCAACCTGCCCTTCCGGAATTCCCCCAGCTTCCTAAGCACCTTTAAGAGGAAAGGGACTTGCTGCTGATTAGGGGCATAGATATTTACCAATGTGTATTCTATCGCAGTCGTCCACCCATGTCTCCTGCTGTTCGGTCTCCGCGGTGTCCTGGGGACAACCTCTCCTCCTTCCCGTGCGCCGTGTCCCTGTGACGTTGGTTCCGGCGCCCAGAGCCGTCTGATTGCTCCTGCTCGGGGGCCTTTCGTGGCGTCTTTCTTCTGGGCTCTCCTGCCCCCCATCGCTTAATCGTGAGTACTGACTCCTCGGTCCCGTCACCCCCGCCAAGTCAAAGTACCGGGTCAGCAGGCCGGCTTAATCGGCAACAGTGCTCTGCTATTGTGGGTTCCTATTCACCCGGCTTGGGAGGGAGCTCGTGGATGTCTCAGCTACTCACTGCTCAGCGCCATCTTGAGCAGGCTCCACCCCCCTGCTCCTCAGTTGGCATTTTTAATTATTTTTATAGTATGGGGAAACCTGTGATTGGTATTGAGATCAACTAATTTGGGATGAAGTAGAATATGTGGACTGAGAGTGGGGTTGTAAAGATGAAGCATATGAGTACTGGGAGTGCTTGGAGCTACCAGGATAGTAGGACTAAGAGCAACTGGCAGGGGATGGGATGGAAGGGGGCAAAACTGCATAGCCAGTCTGTAGAGGGCTGTAAGGAGGGTCCAGACAGTTCCTGTGGAGGGTCCCCCAGAATAAAGGCAGGGAGTAGACAGCTTTTACACAAGCTCCTGTGTAGTTTAAAAGGGCCACCTGAATCTCCAGTAGCCTGTCTTTGGATATCTGCTTGAGAATATGAACCATCCTCTTTTGACCTCACACACCCTGAAGCTGTGGGATCGATACGTCGCTCGCTTGGGCATCTCATCTTATCTGGGTCCGATGACGCCACTCTTCGGTAATCCGGCTTTTCCTCCAGCATTGACAGAATCTGCATTGGGGCGGTGGGACAGAACAATCCACCGCCGTTTGATCTCAGCGGAGGGTTAGCGGAGGGGCAGTTCCGCTCATTTGTTGCCTCCTTCCACACGACGGAATGCTTCCAGGCGGATCCCACTGCCTTTGACTCTCTATTATTAGCTTCCGTGCCTCCAACACACACGGTATCTCTTATTTCCTCTGTCCTCTCTGCCGCGACATCCCCTACTCTACCGGCCTACACATCTGTGTGGGAACGGGAGATGGGGGTCTCAGTGACGGAGGCTGAGTGGGGGCCGGTCATTCGTGCTTACCCACTCCTTGTCTATTGCCAGTAAAGCCCATGAGAAGAACTTGAAAATCCTGACTAGGTGGTACAGGTGTCCGGCGATCCTCCACCGTATTTACCCAGCCACCACGGATTCGTGTTGGCGTTGTGGGGAACCCATGGGTCACATGACGCACATCTGGTGGAGCTGTCGTATGCTTCAGGAGTTCTGGCAGGGGATTCTGGGAATTTACCTCAGAGTGACGGGTACTACAGTGGCTAATGACCCTAAGATACTGCTGCTCTCGATGCTCCCCGGGTCCCTGAAGTCGGCA
>NW_017308661.1:10964-17437 GCF_000935625.1 Nanorana parkeri
CCCTCCCCCCCCTATTGTATTGTTGTTATGCTTATAACTACTTTATCACATGTATACATGTTTCCTTTGTTTTGTTTTGAAAATCTCTAATAAAATCTGATTGCACCGAGAATATGAACCATATTCCAGAAAAAGGCTGCATTATGGTTGTGTGGGTCTGCTAAAGGAACCTCCTGATCCTCCCTTCAGAATGCCTGCATCTCATCCATAAAGGGAACCATTTCACGATTGTCACGGCCTCTCCCCCTTTGAGTCAATCATGATGAAGAGCATCTATGAGGAGGAACCTTTACAAGTAATGTCCACTGCTGTAGAGTTTCTTTACTTTATTTGTTAAAAATGCTGCAATATTTGTTTTCTATCCTACATGTTTTGTTTATGTAAATGTGCCTGTAGTCTGGAACCAATGTGTGTAAAATTTTGCGGAACAGTACTGTTGAGCTTGGGATTAACCAGTTGCCGTCCGCCCGTAGTAGAAAAACGGACGGACGGCACTGTCGCATTCGCGGGTTGCCGTCGCCAGACGGCATTTTTTTTCTGCTCGCGCGCGCCCCCTAGCGGGCACGCACGGGCAGAAAAGACCCGTCCAATGCGAACACTTCCGCATTCACCTGTCAGTCATCTGGCTGCTATTGCCAGAGAGAAGAAGCTGATAAAGCAGATCTCTGCTTCATCAGCTTCTTTTGGGGTCCACAGGTGATATTAGGGGTCCTAGAGACCCCTAATATCTCCATAAAGAGGACCTGTCAGTGTGCCTTTGCTATTATATAGGGGGATTGTTATCCCCCTATATAATAGCAATAACGATGAGTGCAAAAAAATTAATACAAATAAAAATAAATAAAAGTCACATATAAAAAAGTAAAATAAAATAAAAGTCAGATATAAAAAAAATGGGAAAAAACCCCCCAAAATGTTTAACTCCCCCACCCCCACGTTTACGCGCCTATAAACGTAAATACGCGTCCAGTGCCCTAGCGCGCAAAAATTACAATTGCGCTACACATGTTACATATCGCCGCGAACGTCGCAGTGAGAGCAATCATTTTAGGGCCATCAATCACTGATAACACTAAACTGATGAGCGGTAACAGCTTTTAAAGCGTCGCCTATGGCCAATTTTGGGTATTATCGTTTTTTGCGGTTTTGCGCGCGCACGCAATTTTAAGGCTTGACATGTTTGGTGTCTTTTTACCCGACGTGACCCCGTCTTTTATATTTTACCAAAAAATTGGGTAATAATAAATGTTTTATCATTTAATATAGGGGAAACTGTTTTTTTTTTTAAATTTCGGTAATTTTTCCTTAATATAGTAAAAAAATAAAACCCCCAGTGGTGAATAAATACCACCAAAAGAAAGCTCTATCTGTCCCCAAAAAAGGGTATAAAATTCATTTCAGTACAGCGCTGCATGACGGAATAAATGTCAGTCAAAGTACCGCAGCGCTGAATACTGAAAAATGGCCTGGATGGGAAGGGGGTTTAACACCGCGGATGTCAACTGGTTAATCTCTGCACTGGTGTCTTTATCTACATTGGACAATGGTAATGTATACATAGTATGCTCACTGGCACATACTGTCCTTCAGGACCTGATATCCATACTGGGGCTGCTCTGCCATATGAATCATCTGGCCATCTTCAGCATCATGACTCCTGTAGCCATCTCCCTCCTCCACCACAGCCTCTGTTTCTTCCATTCCCTGTTCCTTCTTTCTCTCCTAGATGTTGAAGTCTGTCCTGAACAAAACAATGGAGTATTATATTCACAAAAAAATAACCACATTTCTAAACATATCAACCAACCATAGACATTAGTTTCACATTCTTTTATATGTTGCCACTTTAACCACTTGCTGACCACAGTGGCGGACCTAAGGAACAAAGGGCCTTGGTGTAAGATTTTTTTTGCCCCCCCCCCAAAAAAAAAACACAAACTCCCCAATCCACACCCCCTGAAGCAACCACAAAAAAATTAAGTTGAAAAAAATAGATCGAAAAAATATTTGCGCATATTTATTTATTACAGAGAAATCTGAGCACTGTGTCAGTGTAAGCAAATTTAACAATAAAATAAATATACTATAAAACAAAACAAGATGTAACATTTTGTTCAGAACAGTAATATATTATTTGTTGGTTATGACTTGTTTCTTAACTGAATTTTCTGGCTTTTCGCTCAGCAAATTCATCAATGATCTTTGCTAAGTCAAGGCCCCTTGCCCTTTCATTTTCTACTGATAACAGTGATAATCCGTGAAGCCTTCCTTGTCCCATTGTGCTCCTTAAATAATTCTTAATCAATTTAAGCTTAGAAAAGGAACGTTCAGAGCTTGCAACTGTAACGGGAATGGTAAGAAATAACATAAGTGCAGTACAAACTTCAGGAAAACTAGATGACAAAACACTATTATCAACAATCAACAACTTGGATAAATCTTCCACAGAAGACAGTTTGGAGATCTCTGATCTGAGACAGTTTCGAAATGCAACCGACTGTCCTGGCAGAGAGCCAGAAAAGTCCTAGGAGAAATACTTTGCTAACTGTTCTCCAGCTGCAAATAGCTGTTCATCACTTGTTGAATTGAGGGTGCCTGGTAAGATTGCATGAAATTTTTTTACAGTTGCATCCAAACTTTTAAAACGGGTGTTTAGCTGAGTCAGGATTGCACCCAAACAACCATAAAGGTGTACGTTTAATAAACTGTGATAAAACTAGCTTTATCACGAGTTAACTTTACTCAGCAGATCTCTTTGTTTTTCTCGGCTGCACAGAGGCTGTTTAATAACCTGCGAAAAGAATACTTCTCACACGAAACAGCTGTAAAAGGCTGAGATAAGTTATCACAGTGATCAGTTGAGAAAGCAATGTGGGGAATGTATTCTGATGTGCACAATGACATCCTTTGTGATAATCTACAATCCTCCTGACAGGATCGTAGTTTAATCTGCCAAGCCACCCAATAACAATATTACAAAGCACCGCTAGAGCAAAGTGCAACAGTTATTTCACCATTAAAATTATGAAATTTGCGAAAAAGCAGGATTTACATGTTCTGATTTGTTCAGCATGTACCAGTACAAAAACATGAATCAAACTACCAGAGGCAGCCACAATGCGAGGCAGTGATGGGGGTTAAACATTCTAAAGGGGCACTCTGATGGAGCCTAGCAATGTAATTGGGCACTCTGACACATGCTGGATATCAGAATGTTTGGCGTCCATGAAAAAAGCCTGCTGTCCTGAGATAGGTGCATCAGCACTGTGTGCGTGCAAACACACTAGCAGCAGGTATTAATGCATCATAAACGGCGGACCATGGTGGCGAAATGGTGTTACAGACTGTTATGTGTGGAGTGCAATGTTCACTGCATCTGCCTCTAAAACATACTCCCCAGACATCCTTCAAGCTTAATTTGGTGGGCCTGTTTCTGAGGGAGAGTGAGACTTCAACAACAAGCCCTAAGGTCACAAGACCTTACGGAACTTTCCCTCACACTACACAGATACAGTGAGGGGACTTGAAACTGCCACTGTCACTCTCATGAGGGAAGGGTGGCATTAAGACAGACTTCCCTCCTTTTCCCTCTCAAGGCTGTGACACACTGTAGGCGAAGCGAAGCAAAGGGAAAAAAAACCCCAACCTTCCACTTCGCACCGCACCGCAGCTTGTCTACACTGTAGTTTGTCCGGGCACAGCGGAGCTCGGGATCGCCAGCGGCAACGGAGGGGGGGCGCACAAACGCACGCATATTACAAGTGCGTCTTTACATACAAGCCTTCAGACGTCTACAGACGTCTGAAGGCTTGTATGTAAACAGCCATCGCTGGATGTTTACATTCAAAGCCAATTTCCCGTTCGTGCGCGTGGCCTAGCGGCGGGCACGAGCGGGGTGGGTTAGGACATTTAAAAACGCCCACCCACATTCCGTCCGCTGTCCGGCCGTTTAGGCCCCGTTCACACTGAGCGATTTATCGCGCGCTAATTCCCGCGATATTGCGGCTATTTATAGCGCGATATCGCTCTCCAATGCATGGCAATGGGGCAAAGGATCCTGCTGTCGTGGGTCGTGCGTCGCTACAGCAGGACCCTTTTTGGAGCGTATTTTGCCGCGATTCGAGCTTGCTCAATGCAAGCATTTGCGCCATATCGCGCAAAATGCAAATTGCCCGACAAACGCGCGATTTGCAAATCGCTTAGTGTGAATGGGGCCTTAATTACCAGGGGGAAGGACACTGCACCTCTGTCTGGCGTCCTGTCTAGCTCACTGATGTCACTGTTTGCCAGGAGGTGGGCGGGACACCAGCTAGAGCATCCCATTCAGCTCCTCGCAACCAGTGACGTCAGTGAGCTGGTTTTTGAATTTTGTGACTTAAATAGCAAACAGAACCTTTTGGTTTATCAAGTAGCTGTTTTAATATTGGGTCATATCTAGCTAAGAGCTCTACAAATTAAAGACAATCTCCTTTGTTCACATCTTGTAAATCCTCCCGGTGGCCTCTAAAAGGAAGGTTACATATAGCCAAGGTTAATGTGACATTAATTAAACGATCTAAAACTTGTCTCCAGAAGTTTTTTGCCTTTTTTTGTATTTTTTTTTCATTTTCTTCACTAATAGTGCCATGCAATTGCCACTTTTGAATTATCATACATGCATGTAAGTGTTGTTGGGATTTTTCATGAGTTGTTACTCTATTTGCTAAATGGCGCCTATCTCTAATCCCGCTTACCCATGCTGCAGTGTATGATGGTGCAAACAGCCAACATGGCTCACAGTAGGCACTATCTAGCTTTGGTGAATAGCAAAGCCATGTACGAGGTATCATTACTCCAGCTTTTGTTGAGGTAGAATAATAGGTTTTAGAAAAACACCGTCCTCCTTGTTTTGGGTCTCTTGGAAATTCTGTATCAGGTTTACAGGAACCATGTGACAAAATATATCGCTTTGTTTGAGCATCCATTATGTTTAAAGGGAAATGGCCTCTATCTGTGGGGTATTTTCTTACAATGCTGGTAACAGTTTTTGCTGTATCATCTGTTCCACATTTTGAAATGTCAGTTTTCCCTGCCAATGTCTCACAAACATGTAGTTCGTTACTGTCCTTTTACTCTGATTCCCTTCTTGCTTGTCCACTGGTTCCTGGTTCATTTGATTCTATTGCCTCTGACAGTTTGCTGGCTCCACTCTCAGTGTTGTGATCATCTATTATTCCTGTTTCCTCAACGAGACTTGGTGCTGGTGTATTAGCCTGCACACTGTCTGTAGGCTCACTAGTGCTCTCCTTTGTGGTTGAGTAGATATCAACTTTATGAGGTCTGGTATCAGGTGCCTGAAGAAATACATTAATTTTGCGTTGTTTGGCCATCTTTTTTTGTTCTTCTCTCATTTCCTTACGCTTTTGCGCACCACTTTTACATTTATGTGGCATCTAAACAAATGTAAGCAATTTTTCTAACTAATAAAGACTATAAACATGTTGAACACAAATAATAAGCCTCTCTAAAGACCATCAGCTATACAGGACTACAAATCCTAGCAATACATTATACAGCAGTGCAGAATGGCACCGGCTATAGAGGACTACAAATCCCAGCAATACATTATACAGCAATGCATAGTGCCATGGGCTATTGAGACTAAAATCCCAGCAATACTTTATATAGCAATGCCACTGCTGTGTAAAGTACTGCTGAGATTTGTAGTCCTCTATAGCTGATCCCACCAACTTTATATAGCAATGCAGAATAGCATTGGCTATAGAGGACTACAAATTCCAGCAATACTTTACAGCTAGGAATGCACCGTTACCATTTTTTCAAGTCCAAGTATGAGTACTGATACTTTTCCAAAACTATTCGCTGATACCAAATACCAAAACCTTTTTCTAGTGTCATGTGACAGTTTTTCTAATAATAGTATAATAATAGTACAATTGCAATACATACCTCTATTATAGTAAATATAGCAGTTGAAATTGAAAATTGTTTCAACTGTTGGGGGTTGTCCATGTTGGACAGTTATTTATGGCAATGAGACAGGCAACATTATTGTTTATATTACACTTTAGAATTGGTAACTTTTAATATATGCAAAATAAAAATTGTATGTGATTCATATCTATATTTATTTATTTATATATTATACTATTATTAGGTATTGTTCAAATTAAAAGCGTGTCATGCTTTTTCATAGGGTCAAGCCATTTCATACACCTGCCAGTTTTTCTAAAACAATACAGACTAATGATTTTAGAACCGTGGTGGAGCACAAAAGCCAAGTTGCAGCTCCAACCGCTACAACCCTGGCAGTTCTGCCACTGACTTCAAGCTGTAGAGGAACTACAGATCTCAGCAATACATTATACCACAATGCAGAATACCACCAGCTACAGAGGACTACAAATCTCAGCAATACATTATACAGTAATGCAAACTAGTAGTATATGAATTTGCTACATACTCTGTACTGC
>NW_017308661.1:17590-35571 GCF_000935625.1 Nanorana parkeri
CAATCCCAGCAATACTTTATATAGCAATGCAGAATAGCATTGGCTATAGAGGACTACAAATTCCAGCAATACTTTACAGCTAGGAATGCACCATTACCATTTTTTCAAGTCCGAGTAGGAGTACTGATACTTTTCCAAAACTACTCACTGATACCAAACACGAAAACCCTTTTCTAGTGTCATGTGACAGTTTTTCTAATAATAGTATAATATAAGGAATGAATGGTGTGGAAAAGGTTCAACTGGCAAACAGGAATAAAATCACATACAATTATTTTGCATACATTAAAAGTTACCTATCCTAAAAACTAATAGAAACAGTATTGTGGCCCGCCTCATTGCCATAAATAGCTGTCCAACATGGACAACCCCCAACAGTTATAACAATTTTCAATTGCAATACTTAGCTCTTTTATATTAAATATAGCAGTTGAAATTGAAAATTGTTTCAACTGTTGGGGGTTATCCATGTTGGACAGTTATTTATGTCAATGAGGCGGGCAACATTATTGTTTATATTAGACTTTAGAATTGGTAACCTTTAATATATGCAAAATAAAAATTGTATGTGATTCATATCTATATTATACTATTATTAGGTATTGTTCAAATTAAAAGCGTGCCATGCTTTTTCATAGGGTCAAGCCATTTCATACACCTGCCAGTTTTTCTAAAACAATACAGACTAATGATTTTAGAACCGTGGTGGAGCACAAAAGCCAAGTTGCAGCTCCAACCGCTACAACCCTGGCAGTTCTGCCACTGACTTCAAGCTGTAGAGGAACTACAGATCTCAGCAATACATTATACCACAATGCAGAATACCACCAGTTACAGAGGACTACAAATCTCAGCAATACATTATACAGTAATGCAAACTAGTAGTATATGAATTTGCTACACACTCTGTACTGCGGCTCTGTCCCCAGGTGCCAGCCTAATGTCTCGATAGAAGTGTCTCAGCAGGGGCACATGGAGGATCTCAGGGGGCAGCTAAAAAATTTGCAGCAGGGGCAGAATTCTCATGTGCAGGTTGGCGCTGTATACAGGCACCGCTGTGCTGTTGTTCCCTATAAGGCTACTGTGGGGTCTCCAGGAAGCGCAGGACCTCACAGCAACTGAAAAAATGCCTCCTCCAATGGAGGGGCTGGGGTGGGTGGCAGGGCGCGCAGTTTGATCCAGTCCTGGCCCCTCTCCCCCAGGCTCATTCAGTAGTTACCCTGCTGGTGGTACCCACCCATAATGCAGCGCCTGGGCACATGCCTGACCTGGAAACACCCCCCTTGTTTTGGCCATGGGTGCATCCATATTTACAGCAATGCAGAATGGCACAGGCTATAGAGGACTACACATCCCATCAATACTTTATACAACAATAGCATCCCGTATGAAGTACTATAAAGTATAGTCCTCTATAGCAGGCTTTCTTAAACTTTCTCCACTCGTGACCCCTTTTTTGCCGAGGAAATTTTTAAGGGACCCCAACGTCGGTGTCTCCCCCCTCCCCTAGCGTAAGTCGGTGTCTCTCTCTCTCTCCCCCCCCCAGCGTGTCAGTGTCTCTCTCGTCTCGTCTTCTCTCCCTCCCCAGCGTCGGTCAGTGTCTATCTCCTCTTCTCCCCCAGCAAAAACAATCCAGCTTGGAGCCCAGACCTCCTTGGCCACCTGGGCCTCTCACACAAGTACCGGCCATAACTGGCTGCCCCATGATGTGCCTGCAGGATTCTTATTTGTTCCCCTGGCTCCCTCCTCACTCAGTACACGGCGCCTGGCGGGCCCCATAATATCTGCACCCGGTTCGGTACCCCATTTCAGCGCAAGGAGTGTTGGATATTGAGATCTGTATCTGGCAGCCAGCGGGTTCCCCCATCTCTTCACTGGGAGTGTCGGATGAACGGATGATCCGACATTCCTGGCACAAAGACGGGGGGCCGTATACTGATCCAATGCTATCTGGCGACCGGCAAGCCTCACCATCTCTGTGCAGGCACTGTGCTGGGCCCCCCCAGGCTCACGCACCGACTGCACAGGCGGTAGGTCTGCCCATAAGGCTGGGTGGGTGGCGGGTCGCGCAGTTTGATCCAGTCCTGGCCCCTCTCACCCAGGCTTGTGCGGCAGTTACCCTGCTGGTGGCACCCACCCATAATGCAGCGCCTGGGGCACATGCCTCCTCTAGAAACCTCCCCTAGTTCTGTCCATGGGTGCATCCATATTTACTAGAGGTGCACCGGAATGGAAATTTCAAAACCGAAACAGGGAAATATTGGGGGTCTAAACAGACCCTTGATATTTCCCTTTTAAAATAGAAAAAGAGATTGAGGACACAGAGTCCTCAATCTCTTTTTCTGCAGCCCCTGTTATAAATGAACAGGAATCCTCTATACTGAGTGTTCCTTTTCATTGATAACATGAGGACAGAGTATGATTACTATAACCACAATCATGAATGAACAGGAGGTGATGTAGATCACGCCCATTCATTCATAATTGAGGATATAGTACACATACCATGTCCTCAATTATCTACAAACACTCAGCGATCACTGATCCCTGACCGCTTGTACCCGCTCTCCTCTCTGACAAGCTGTCACAGAAGGCAGAGTGAGCGGTGCATGGAGAAGCGCTCAGCCGCTCTGGGAGGAGGTTTCCATTGACCGAGGAGGGTAAACCACGGGGTCTACCTGTCTGCTTTCGGGGGCTGAGGGAAGGGGCAGGACATCAGACAACATCAGGGCGGGGGAGGGATGAAGAAGGAGGTATACAAACGAGAGGGAGGGAGAGCAGGACCAATAAGCAAGTGTGAATGAGGAGGCATAGGGCAGTGGGACATGGTAAAGCCTGTCGAGTGGGTCACTCACTGTGCCCTTCCTAGTGAGCCATTTAAAAGGAGGGAGATCATACAGAGTATGCTCTGCCCTCGGGAAGCCATGTACTCCAACCAGTAAAACCATGTCCTAGAGTAGCGTTCCTGCCTACCTTGAGAGGGCAGAATCATGTCTTCCATTACCCTAATCTCCTCCACCCTGCGTATCCACATAGATATTGTGGGGGAAGAGGGAGTCTTCCAAAGACTAGGAATGCAGGATTTAGCTGCATCCATCAAGTGACGTACCACAGATCGGGTGTAGGCTTTCCTGGACATAGGAATGTTGTGCAACAGTTGAGGGGTCCAATGGTAAGTCAGATTCCATGAACTTCTTCACAATGTTGCGAACCGTTGACCAGAATTGTGCCAAGGCTGGGCAGGACCAGAAGAGATGGAGTAGAGTTACCCCGTCCGCATTACATCTCCAGCAGACATTGGCAACTCCCCCATACATCTTATGCAAGCGTTCCGGTGTTCCATACCATCTCGTAAGGATCTTATAATTAGTCTCCTGATATTTAGTACAGATTGATGATCGCAGAGTGAAATGGCTAATATTCCGACTTTGGGCATCTGAGAACGTGTTCCCTAGTTCTTGTTCCCAGCGTGTCAGGAACACTGGTTTTCCGGCCTCTGCTGGCGTTACAAGAGTTGCGTAGATCTCTGATAGGGTTTGCCTCGTCGGTCCCCTGGAATCGCACAATCTCTCAAAAGATGTACGCGCGGTCCCAAAACACACCGCTGGTGGTAAGGTAAGAAAGAAGTGTCTCAGTTGGAATGCTTTCCATTGGTCCAAACCAAATACTCCTTCAGGGTCGGTAAGGGATGCCATGGAAGGCCACGTGCCCCCACGTGTAAAATGAGAGGCCTGAAAGAGGTTCTTGGCACTCAAGGATCGTAAAGGGCCAGACGAGGTTCCAGGTGGAAAGGCAGGGTTACCCAGAATCGGGTAGAGCGGGGAAGCCTCACTAATCAGACGCCACCTGGTAAGAGCCTTCGAGCACGCTACAAGAGTAGTACCCATCAGGGGGTGGTTCTTAAGCGAGTGGGGGAGAGTGGAGGAACACCATGCCGCCCTAGCCAAGAGATAGGGTGATGTGGATTCCTCCAGGGGCACCCATTGTTTCGTAGGTGAGTGTCTACACCAGTCGACCAAGCGAACCAGATGGCTAGCTACATAGTATTTCCGTAGGTCAGGAAGGGCTATGCCCCCTGAGTCTTTAGGTAGAGTCAGGAGGGAGTGGCTTAAACGGGGATGGCGATTAGCCCAAATAAACCTTGTCAGCAAGGAGTTGACCTGGCGAAAATACCCGTTGGGGACCGAGATAGGTAGGGCTTGAAAAAGATACAGGAATTTCGGCAAAATAGTCATTTTGATGGCGTTGCACCGTCCAAACCAGGAAAAGAAGCCATTCTGCCAGCTACAGGGGAAGCCATGTACTCCAACCAGTAAAACCATGTCCTAGAGTAGCGTTCCTGCCTACCTTGAGAGGACAGAATCATGTCTTCCATTACCCTAATCTCCTCCACCCTGCGTATCCACATAGATATTGTGGGGGAAGGGGGAGTCTTCCAAAGACTAGGAATGCAGGATTTAGCTGCATCCATCAAGTGACGTACCACAGATCGGGTGTAGGCTTTCCTGGACATAGGAATGTTGTGCAACAGTTGAGGGGTCCAATGGTAAGTCAGATTCCATGAACTTCTTCACAATGTTGCGAACCGTTGACCAGAATTGTGCCAAGGCTGGGCAGGACCAGAAGAGATGGAGTAGAGTTACCCCGCCCGCATTACATCTCCAGCAGACATTGGCAACTCCCCCATACATCTTATGCAAGCGTTCCGGTGTTCCTTACCATCTCGTAAGGATCTTATAATTAGTCTCCTGATATTTAGTACAGATTGATGATCGCAGAGTGAAATGGCTAATATTCCGACTTTGGGCATCTGAGAACGTGTTCCCTAGTTCTTGTTCCCAGCGTGTCAGGAACACTGGTTTTCCGGCCTCTGCTGGCGTTACAAGAGTTGCGTAGATCTCTGATAGGGTTTGCCTCGTCGGTCCCCTGGAATCGCACAATCTCTCAAAAGATGTACGCGCGGTCCCAAAACACACCGCTGGTGGTAAGGTAAGAAAGAAGTGTCTCAGTTGGAATGCTTTCCATTGGTCCAAACCAAATACTCCTTCAGGGTCGGTAAGGGATGCCATGGAAGGCCACGTGCCCCCACGTGTAAAATGAGAGGCCTGAAAGAGGTTCTTGGCACTCAAGGATCGTAAAGGGCCAGACGAGGTTCCAGGTGGAAAGGCAGGGTTACCCAGAATCGGGTAGAGCGGGGAAGCCTCACTAATCAGACGCCACCTGGTAAGAGCCTTCGAGCACGCTACAAGAGTAGTACCCATCAGGGGGTGGTTCTTAAGCGAGTGGGGGAGAGTGGAGGAACACCATGCCGCCCTAGCCAAGAGATAGGGTGATGTGGATTCCTCCAGGGGCACCCATTGTTTCGTAGGTGAGTGTCTACACCAGTCGACCAAGCGAACCAGATGGCTAGCTACATAGTATTTCCGTAGGTCAGGAAGGGCTATGCCCCCTGAGTCTTTAGGTAGAGTCAGGAGGGAGTGGCTTAAACGGGGATGGCGATTAGCCCAAATAAACCTTGTCAGCAAGGAGTTGACCTGGCGAAAATACCCGTTGGGGACCGAGATAGGTAGGGCTTGAAAAAGATACAGGAATTTCGGCAAAATAGTCATTTTGATGGCGTTGCACCGTCCAAACCAGGAAAAGAAGCCATTCTGCCAGCTGGAAAGGAGAGTGCGTACCTGTGCCAAGAGAGGTGGGAAATTGTAGGTAAAGATATCCTTCACGTCCGGAGGTATAAACGTGCCCAGGTATTTCAACGCTCTGGTTGTCCATTGAAAATTAAAGCTATTCTGCAGGGATTGGGTAAGTGGAGTTGGGATTGAGATTCCCATGGCAGTGGATTTGCTAAAGTTGATCTTTAGATTGGATAGCTCGCCATATGTCGCAAATTCCTGCATGAGATTGGGAAGTGAGATTACCGGGCTGGTGAGAGAGAACATCAGGTCATCCGCATAGGCAGAAACTGTGTATTCCGCAGATCCCTTTTTAACTCCAGTCACATCCATCCTTACATGTCTGAGGAATGGTTCTAGAGATAGGGCGAATAGTAGCGGTGAAAGGGGGCAACCCTGTCTGGTTCCATTGGTGATTGGAAAAGGATCCGACAGGACGCCATTCACCCTAGCGCATGCTGTTGGGATGGAGTATACTGCCGATACCCAGGATAACATGTGTTTTCCCAGACCTATATGTTTCAAAGTAGCGAACAGGAATTCCCATGAGACCCGATCAAAAGCCTTTTCAGCGTCAGTAGAAAGAAAGAGGCAAGGTATTTTGGATGTCGCCGCATAATGAACAAGGTGACAGGTCTTGATGGTGTTATCACGAGCCTCCCGAGCTGGAATGAACCCCACTTGGTCATAGTGTATCAGGTCAGGCATGTGAGGGCTCAGTCTAGTCGCCAAAATTTTGGTAAACAGCTTCAGATCTGTGTTTAGGAGAGATATAGGACGATAGCTGCTACAAGAGGATGGATCTTTTCCATCTTTTCGGATAACTGAAATATGGGCGGATAGAGAGTCTCTGGTGAGCCGAGAGGTGGAGGACAAGGCATTAAAGGCCTGTGTAAAGCGGCCTGCCAGTACCGCAGTCATAAGCTTATAATATTGAGTTGTGAAGCCATCAGGGCCAGGCGATTTCCCGTTGTTCGTGGATTTAAGCGCAGCGGTAAACTCTTCCGAGGTTATGGGGGCATCTAGTGTATCTGCGCATCTAGAGAAGGCATAACGCTCGAGGACAGGTAGGAGGAGATCTTATCCTGTAAGGTGCTCTGAGGAGTAGAGTCAGGTGCGGGATGCAGGTTGTATAATTTGGAGTAGTAATCTTGGAAGGCGTTAGCTATAGCTTTCGGGAGGGACACTTTAGTTTGGTGGGATGTAACCACATGTGGTACGTAAGAGAGCTGCCGTTGTTCCCTCAGTGCTCTAGCTAGAAGTTTCCCGCATTTATCCCCCGACTCGTAATATTTCCTCCTACAGCGTGTAAGCGCCACTTTTACCTTATAGGAAGTCAGTGAGTTTATCTGTCGGCGAGTGGAGAGAATGTCAGCTAGTAGTGTAGGCGAGCCGGTCGATTTATGTCGAAGTTCCAGGCTGTGTAGATCTATCAATTCGGCCTCCCTCTGACGCTTGACTCGTGTGCCATGCTTAATCAGGACACCCCTAATAAAGACTTTGTGTGCTTCCCATAGAAGAACTGGGTCGCAGTTCTCTACGTCGTTGAGGTCAAAATAGGAGTGTAATTCTTTAGTGACATCAGTCAGGATGAGTGGGTCTTGTAGTAGGCTGTCATTAAGGCGCCACTGCCACGAATTACGTGAAGGGTGGTCCGACAGACCAATGTGCATAAAGACCGGGGCGTGATCCGACCATGTGATAGTGCCAATGTCTGTGGTGGTTATCATCGCTAAGTATTGGTGGAGAACAAAGAACATGTCTGTGAGGTGTCATGAGGTGTAGTCTTTTACGGTCAGATGTTGTTGACGCCAAGCGTCGACAAGCTGGGAGCGATAGAGAGAGCGAAGAATGCGTCTATTAGCTGTCGGAGAGAGTGAAGACGATCTCGAGGATGCGTCTAGGAATGGATCCAGCGTAAGATTGGAATCCCCTCCTAGAATCAAAATCCCTTCAGTATAGGTCAGCAGCCTGTCCAGAATATTGTCTAAGAAAACCCTCTGATTGGAGTTTGGGGCGTAGATTGCCGCGAACGTGACCTTCGTGTGGCCTATCTTACCCTTAAGAAGCAGGTATCGTCCCTCAATATCAGTCTGGCAGTCTATGAACATCCAGGGAACCAGCCGTGAAAGCACTACAGAGACCCCTCTGGATTTGGACGTCTCGTTGCAGGAAACAACCAGCTCCGGGTTCACAGCTTCAGTTGAAAGAAAATACATGTAAATGGTTGGCACTTGAACAGTTTAAACATACAAAGTATACCCACATCCATTGGATTATCATGTGCGACCGGCGGAGGGCGGCCACCGCACCCCCACATCTTCCAACTATAACTAAACTCTCTGTGGGGCCGTCTCCCGTCGGGGGAGGAGGGCGGCCGCCAGCAGCCAAAACATCGCAGCAGGCGTCACCCCCTATCTCCCGCCGGGAACAAAACCAGGGGGTGCGCAGCGCACCACTCAATCAAACTCTCCCCCCAGGGAACCCCCCAGGCCGACCGGCCCATCCCCAAAACAGGGTGGGATGGGGCGGGCATCCCGGGGAAAGACCCAAAGAGGTCCTGCGCAAATAAGCAATGATAAAAGATACCAGGCAGGCCGCCACTCCCCCGCCGCCTCCAGCCCACACAGTGAATAAAAAGGCATATTACATTTCCTAAGAACATGACCCGCGGATATGGGGCACGAAGTCCCCTCAGGGAAGCTCCTCCCAGGGATCTCCCCGGGCCCCCCCACAAACCCCTCCATAAAGGCTGGAGGCAGCGGGTAGCCCAGAGACAGCCCCAGGGGGGTCCAGTGCAAATAAGTGAGGGCAGAAAGCAACCGCGTAAAGCTCTAGATTGCAGGGGCACCTAGTGAAAGTATCAAGCAGCTAGGATAATCAGTCTCCATAAGCACAACCTAGAAATGCTAGACATTAGGCACATATAACTGCGGTATGCCCGCAACTAGTTGCTACGCTCAGGTCAATGTGGGGAAAGCTCAGTTGCAATGTTACCGTCCCTGAGTTCTCGGGTGTGAAGACTCGGTCTCCTTTCTTATGTCTAAAGTTCAGCTATGGTGCACCGTGCGGCGGGGTAGGGCATTTGGGCCCACCTTCCCTGGGTGTCGGGCGGATAGGCAATGATAAGAGCCACCAGGTAGGTCGCCATGTCACCGCCACCCCCAGCATGAGTATGAAAGAAAAAGGCATATAACATTTCCTAAGAACATGACCTAAGAATAGGAGGCGTGTAGTCCCCACAGGGAATCTCCCCCGGACTCCCCACAAGCCCCTCCGAAAAGGATAGCGGCAGCGATTAGTCCAGAGAAAGCCCCGGGGGTCCAATGTAAACAAGTGTAGGATAAGAGCAATTGCGTAAATCACTGTACTCAGGGCCAGACTGGGACTAAAAATAGGCCCGGGCATTTTAGACTGAGCAGCCCAATCACGTGACCACCAACAGGCCCCACCCCTCACACCAGGGGGCGGAGCCAAACACAGAAGCGCAATCGAGGGGCAGGGCCGGCCACTAGTAAGTACCGGAGGGCTACAGCTGACACACAAGCCTTGCTACAATATAGGAAGCTTGCTATAGAGAATATCTGTAAAAACCCCGGAAAGAGCACAGAGCTGGGGGAGGAGGTGTTTCTCTGGCCTCCCCCACCAGCGCCCTCTAGTGTCTACTGTGTGGTAGTGCCGGCTCTGCTCGCTACCACACAGTAGACACTGCTCTGCACAGTCTCGGCATAGCGGACCGGCCCGAACACAATCAGGTTAATTGTGTTCGGCCCGGCCCACCGGGCAAGTGCCCGGTTTGCCCTATGGCCAGTCCGACCCTGACTGTACTGCAGAGATAACTAGCAGACTTATCAAAGTTCTGCCTAAATTGCAGGCTTATCTAGAAGAAGTGTCAGAGAGCAAGGATAACCAATATCGAAGCGGTAAGGGCCACAAGGCAGGCCGCCCCACCAGCACGAGCAGTAAATAAACAAGGGGGTATACAACATTTCAGAGGAACATGACCTGAGGATATTAAAACACGAGGTTACCACAGGGAGTCCCCCCCCCCAAGGGTCTCCCCAGGCCCACCCGCAGACCCCTCCGTAAAAGGTGAGGGGCAGCTAGTAGCCTGGAGAGATCCCCAGGGAGGTTCAGTGCAAATAAGTGCAGGTAAAAAAACTACCGTGTAAATCTATAAACTGCAGGCTTATCTAGAGGAAGTATCAGAAAGCAAGGATAACCAGTCTCGAAGAGCATAACCTGGAAATGTTAAACATTAAGCACACATAACTGCGGTATGCCCGCTACTAATTGTTATACTCGGGTCGATATGAGAAAAACTCAGTTGCAATGTTACCGTCCCAGAGTTCTCGGTTGGGGAGACTCGGATGCCGTGCATGGGACTAAAGACCGTCTATGGTTCATTGTGCGATGGGGTAAGGCGCTGGGGACCACGTTCCCTGGGAGTTGGATGGGTCCGTCCAGATGAGCGATCCGATGGATGGTAGCGAGTGGGATTCGGACCACGAGGCGGACGTCCAGCGGCACGGGCGCCATCGGGTCTGTGGACAGGAGCCAGTAGGGCTTGCATCCAGTTAGGCACGGTGATGAGGTCCGTTTGCAGGAAGGAGAAGAGTGCTAGGAGGTCCTTGGGGGAGTACAGGATGAGTCCATCTTCTGTACAATAAGGTGGAACGGGTAACCCCATTTATAGGTCGCACCACATTCCCGTATCTTTTCCAGCAGGGGACAGAGAATGTGTCTCATCAGTAACGTATGTCTGGAGACATACGGATATAGGCAAATCTGAGCACCATCAAAATCTAGGGTACCTTTCCTCCAAGTGTGGGTCATGATTTCTTCCTTTTTGGTGTAGTGATGGACTCTACATATGACATCCCTAGGGCGAGCGGCAACCACGGAATGGGGCCCCAGAGATCTGTGGGCCCTGTCTAGCTCAATCAGAGTCCCATGGGGTTTGTCACGATACAGATTGAGAATCTCACAAACAGTCTCTTTAAGATCCGCCTAAATTCACACAATAAGAAAAGCGCCACTACTGTAAAGAAACCACTCACGTTACTGTTGTCAGCATATAGTGTGTCCGCTGGTCCTACAGCGCCGGGAAAATGTGCAGGGGAACGAACTGAGGACTGTCAGGGGTGATCGTATGAACAGCGTGAACTCAGCTGGCCAGGCTGAGCCGCGGCTGCACGAGACATAAATTGACATGTAAGGCATTTAGGTTTCCTACACTGAAAGATCCTAACCCTATTATCAAACAAGAAATGTCTGGGACGGGCATCAGCGCCCTGGAACTTACGGCTGGGTCCTATCATATTTTTGATATTCCTAGATTTCTTAAAATTAATGGACGGTTTAGATGGTAAGGTTGGGCCCAACTTGGGATCTTTCTGCAATATATGCCAATTTTTCCTGAGTGAATTTTTGACATTCCTGAGATACCACCCCCACAGACTATTGGGGTCTCCGTATGGTCCGGCACTAACACCGCCTATACTCGTGCAGCCGCGGCTCAGCCTGGCCAGCTGAGTTCACGCTGTTCATAGGATCACCCCTGACAGTCCTCAGTTCGTTCCCCTGCACATTTTCCCAGCGCTGTAGGACCAGCGGACACACGATATGCTGACAACAGTAACGTGAGTGGTTTCTTTACAGTAGTGGCGCTTTCTTATTGTGTGAATTTAGTTGTGTACCCACAGGGTTCCTCTCCCTGTTTTTTGGCAGAGCTTGCACACTGTATTCCTGATCACTCACTTTCCTACAGTACATTTTTGTATAGCCGATTGAAGTCTTTTACCCAGCAGATAGTGCGCTTTAGCCCTTTTTGTTGTTTTAATTTCTTTAAGATCCGCCGCAGAGGTTGATTCCTTTATGCCCCTGATGTTGTTCCGCCGGCCGCGGTTGTCCTGATCATCTGTGGATAGCAGGACTTGATACATCTGTTGTTGGTGACAAGACTGCGTGCGTTCCAATAGAGCGACTCTTTACAAGAGATTCAAATTGGATTGTTCGACCTCCGTGAGCTTAGATGTAAAGGTCGTGATTTCCTGTCTGATTTCAGCTACGTCTTGTTTGTATACGGATTCAATGCGTGCCGTGAACGCTTCAAAGTCTGCTTTGGTGGGGATAAGCGCTGCAATGTCTGCCTTTGTTGGCAGGGCCTGCAGCAAGGCTCTGAGATCAGTGTCCATGTGGGGTTCCACTTGTGAACACAGCGCATGCCATTGGGGTTCCCGCGTCAGTGTGAGCTCTCCTCCCCAGGTGCATCAGGTGGCAGTGTCCATGGGTTTATGGAGGCATATGCGGGCCGGGCTGTTCACTGTATATGGAGATGGGGCCTGGTCCATAGTAGGTACCCCCCCGGGGAGTGTGCAAATTGAGTCCGGGGCTTCTCCGGCCTGCGCCCGCTAAGGCACTGGAGAGAGGCTTACCTCTGCAGGAGGCGAAGAGGGCTGCTGCTGCCTTGTAAGCGACGAGTCCCGGGCTGAAGAGGAAGGCATCTGTGGGTCCCGCTGCCGAGTCAGGTGACTATCCCCTTTATGCCGGAGCTCCATCTCCTCCGGTCCCCCAGAATGCCATGTCTCATGAGTCGGAGTGGGAGGGGCCAAGTCCATCCGCCGTTGAGTGGCACTGGAGAACGGTGCAGCGGAGGCCCTCCCTCCCCCGTGTCCCGGGCTGAGGAGGAGGGCGTCCGTGGGTCCCACTGCAAGGTCCGGTGGTTGTCCTCTGGGTGTCGAGGCTCCGTCTCCCCCGGTCGCTTGGATTGCCGTGTCGCACGGAGTGGAGTAGGAGGGGACAAATTCGATGAGTGGCGTCTGGCGGCCCGCTCTGCACTGGAGAGCGGTGTGACAGAGGCCTCCTCTCCTCCGGGCAAGAAGCCCCGTCAAACAGGCGATGAAAGCTTGATTTCGGTGTCGACTTGCGCCCCTTCGGTTTATTCTTCTTCGACATCTTGGTGGCCGTCGAAGAAGTGGTGTAGGATGCCGATTAATGTATAGCTGTACCCGGAGCCACAGGTGTCTGCTGCCTCACACGGCCATTGCCAAGCCACGCCCCCCGCTCATCAGTTTAGTGTTATCAGCCGAGAATTATTGCTCTCACTGCGACGTTCGCGGCGATACGTAACATGTGCGGCGTAATGGATACAATCGTCATTTACGCACTTAGGCGCACTCGACGCATGTTTGCATGTGTATGTGGGGGGTGGGGGACTTAAAAAATGTGTTTACATTTTTTAAATTACCTTTATATGTGACTTTACATTTTTTAAATATTTTTTTTGTAACTAATTCTTTTAAACATTTTTTTCACTTAACTTTATTGCTATCACATAGGGGACTAACAAGCCCCCTTTGTGATAGCCAATTTTCAGTGACAGGTCCTCTTTATGGAGACATCAGGGGTCTTTGAGACCCCTAATGTCACCTAGGGACCCCCAGAGAAGCTGATAAAGCAAACACCTGCTTCACCAGCTTCTCTCCAGTTTCTGTACCGGCAAGTGACACTGAATGCAGGAAGTGATGTAATACACATCACTTCCTGCATTCCAAAGAGGAGGAGGAGATCAAACAGAGCTCGTGTACTGAGTTACGTTTGGACTCCGGCCGCAGAGCTGCTGTGCTGGTCCCGGGCTCACACCGGGCACAGTGGAGCTCGGGATAGCCAGCAGCGGCGGAGGGGGGGGGGGGCGCACACCCGCACGCATATTACAAGCGATCGGGCGTCAATATAGACAATATAAATCAATCAGTGAACAAATCAGTAAAAAATCATCAAAAATATAACTAATTTAAGCTAACAAAACAAAAGGGAATAAAAAAAGACCTGATCGACCAATAAGGTCCATATAATGCTATACTGAGCTTTGCAAAGTTGTCCTAAAGCCAAGGAACCTCACTATAAAGCCGTTAAACAAAAAAATTACCAAAGAAAAAAAACAAGTAAAAAAACAAAACAAAAAAGGAAAGAAAGATTGTACCTTACATTGACTGTACAAAGGTGTTCCCGGCATAGCATTCATCTGGCCTGTATCAGACCAGTTCTAAATGCAGGATATACATATACCCCCTGTGACGACATGGTGATCAGTTTTATGAGTTAAATGTGTATTGGTGTTGAGTTATGTTTGAGTGCGTTATACTGTGTAACCTGGTTAGGAAAAGACTATCAGCACCATCCCTTGTTATCTCCCATTGTACTGGAACTCGTTAGCAGGGGAAGCCCTGTGGTGTTGAGCAGACCGATTGTCTGGGGAGGGAGGGATGTGATGGGATTATAATCTGATCTCATCACTTGCTGTATAAAAGTTTGTGCAGTTGCTCAATAAAGGAGAGTTTGTCTCACCTACACTCGTGTCCCGACCAGTGACTGGGGAAACTGAGAGCTATAGATCAGCGGGTTGCGATATCTCCTCAGCAAGGAAGAATACAGTGGCGGACATACTCATCCTGAGTACTGGGTTTCGTCACACCCCCCTCCTGCCCGTATGGTCACAATCACCTGAGAGGCTAATTATCCTAATCGGCGGCTGGGATGCCTCTGTCGCACATGTGCACACCCAGGTTGTAAGGTTTGTATTGCGCAAGTTCGTATGTAAAAATGGACAATAGGGCACTTCCGCCAGCTTCCAAGATGGAAAAAAGGAGTCACATGAGACCCAACTAAATACGAATGTGCATGCAAATCCTCAACAACCAGGAGTGGTATTTACTAGGGGTGCACCGAAATGTTGTCCGCCGAAACATATTGGTCGAAAATGGCACTTTGGGCAAAATACCGAAAGTGCCATCTTTCGGACAAAATTGTAGTGCATCTCTAGTTTCTCCCCTCCCCGCTGTGCGCTGCTCTGTGTCCCCTCTGACACAGCACAGCATCCTGCGGGGAGGAGAAAAACGTTCGGGCGGCGAGGTGGGGAGGAGAGCGCTGTGAGCTGGGATGTCACAGGAGGTCAATTAGACCGGCTCTATTCCCCATTCACTGGAGCGGATCTGGACAAAATTATAAAATCCATGCCTAATAACAAATCCCCTGGCCCTGGCAGATATTGTAATGAATATTACATATTGTTTGCCTCTACACTCAGCCCCTACATCTTTCCCTGCTGAATTGCTTCGTGCTTTGATTTTTACGATTCCTAAACCAGGGAAGACTCCGGATCAACCCCAGAACTTTCGCCCAATATCACTTCTCAATTTGGATGTTAAAATCTATGCCAAATTAATAGCCCATCGTCTCAATGACATTATGCCCACTTTGCTCCACTTAGACCAGAAGGGCTTTACGACTGTTTGGGAGGCCCCGGATGCCACCAGAAGGGTTATAAATCTACTAGCTTATGCCGAGCGCTCCCACACGCCTTCTCTGTTTCTGGCTTTGGACGCAGAGAAGGCGTTTGACAGAATTAATTGGTGCTATCTCCGAGATGTTCTCCTGAAATTTTGATTCGATCAACAACTCTCTGACAAGATCATGGCGCTTTACTCCTTCGGCACAGGTGTGCCCCGATATTCAGGGGATCATTGTCCATCCTAACCTTCTTCCACAGAAGATCACATTGTTTGCCGATGATGTACTATTGACCCTTACAATCCGGAGTCCTCCCTGCAAAGGACGATGCAGATCCTTACTGCCTTTAGCACTGTGTCATATTATAAACTTAACGTTAGCAAATGTAATGTTTTGAGTATTAATCTAGACTTGCCTTTTCGCAGTGCATGCTGTTTATCCCTTTGTGTGGACGACCGGCAACATCCCGTACTTGGGAACTAACATCCCTGAAGTGACGTCCTGGCTCTTTCAGTGTAACTTCGTACCATTCCTTGAATGGTTCCCATCTGAACTGCAAGCATTGGGAAAGGGTTTTGTGTCCTGAACGCCTAGAATAGCGGCCTTTAAAATGCTTCTCCTCCCCAAGCTCTTGTACTTATTTAGGACCGTTGTTATCCCCATCCCTAACTGGTACTTTAACTCCTTACAGACTGCCCTCTCACACTTTCTCTGGCAAAACAAAAAATTCAGGTGCTCCCGCACTTCTCTCATTAAGAGTCACAAGGTGGGTGGCACTGGTTACCCTGACCTCAAAGACTATTACCTGGTGGCCACGTTGTTGCAGCTCCGATCCTGGATAACTCCCTTGGGGGACAAACCGTGGCCCTCCTTAGAAAGCGAAATGGCGCAGGGAGTCTCCCTGTACTCTCTCGTCCTCCTTAACACCTCCTCCTCAACGACCCAGTATTCACCTCCCATCCAGTCTACTATATAGGCCTGGTGGGTGTCCCCCTCTGATCAGTTAATCACTCCTCCAATTCCACTTTCAGCTTTAGCTCTCCTCATCTATGGGAGCTCTATCATAAAATATCCTTACACTGGTACCTCAAACCATACCACCTATCGAAATTTGCTCCGGCCAACTCAGCGTTGTGCTGGAGGAACTGCGGGCAGACTGGCACCCTTCTCCATATCCTATGGAGATGTAAATCTTTGACTAGCTATTGGAACAGCATTTTTCAGTTGATATCGTCGGTGACTGGGTGTCTTACTGCCCCTGATCCGGCGCTTGGACTCTTACTCATAGGCATTGATCGCTTCCCTACTCCATTTCGCGCACTGGTTGTTCACACATTGCTGGCCGCTCAGCCTACTATTGTTAGGCACTGGAGAAGCCCACTTAGTGTTTCTGTTAGTGAAACTTACCAAACCCTGAAGCTACATTACAAATTTGAGAGACTACATGCGATTAAAAAAAAATAGAAAAATCAAAAAGTGGAAAATGTGGATCCGCTAATATATATTGATGCATGACTCTACCTCTCCTTACTTCTGTTCTTGTCTTTTCTCTTTCTCTTCTATCTCTTCTCACTGCAGCAGCTTCTAGTGCAATGTGATGCCCTATTGTGTTGTTTATCGGGACTGCATCATTTCTCGCTCGGCGATATTAAGTGTTCTGCTACCTTCTCATTGTTCTATTGTTGCTTGTTATTTCTACAAAACCAAATACAAATGTATTTTGGAAAAAACTCAATAAAAACAAATCCCATCAAAAATGTGTGCTACTTAATACACATACAGTATATGGCCATATGTGTAACGCTCTATGGATATGTGTATAGGATCTCAACTGCCGAGGTGAGTATTGTACTGTAAGAGGTGCAGTCCCTCTCCTAAGGGAATAGTCTTTGTAACGGTTTAGTCAGTGTGCAATTCCTGGGGTACGCTCTCCATATAATTCAAAGGAGTGTACGGAATTGTTTACCATCATGCACCGTTATGTAAGACGGAGTAAGTAGCGTGCACTCCCAGGGGTTATTACCTCATACCCCCCCAGTGGTGAATGCAAGGTATTGCACGTAGCATAACTAAAAAGGTAATTGAAATGAAGTACGTATTAGTCCATAAAACAACCCCCTAGACTAAATAGCTGCTGGCAAAATAACCAATGATTCCGTATGATAGCAAGGTTACCACATCGGCAAGGAAGCACTGTATTTTTTGTCATGCATAGGAATAAGCACTGTGAATGATACAGGAGTAGTTCACAAGGTACGTGAATACATTGGTATGCTTGTAAGTTTGTATAGCAATAGCAATGGCAACAGGCAATAGCTAACACATCAGAACTATGAGGTACTTGCGGTTTGTGAGAGGCACAGTCCTCAGCAGCAAGGATTCCGGAGATGGAAGGTAGTGGTGACGCTTATAGGGTCTTGCATCCACATACAAGGGAGCCCAGGGAAGAGCAGAGGCAGGAGCTCCGGAAGGCAGGTGAATTCCGGGTCAGCCCTCACAGTGTCCAAGTCTGTGAGGTCCAGGTAAACCCCAGAGGATGATAGTTTAGCGTTCACCAGATTCTGTTTGCTCCAATTTTGATCAATTCCCCCCACTGTCTTATTATCTGTTCTAGCAGTCATATCTGTAAATGAGAAGAATGGTGGGGGGAGGGGAGGGGGGACATTTGGGAACCTGGACTTGGGGCAGCAGAGAGTAAATGTGAACCAGGATAAGGGGGAGATCTGAGAGAGACACAGAATCTCCTGTCACTTGTCCTGTTCTATAGACTTCTCTCTGTGTCGTAACCAGTGGCGTAACCAGAGTTATGGGCGCCCGGGGCAGAATTTTTTTTTCCGCCCCCCCCATATTATATAAACATCCACTGGAACTGTACCCCCCACCCCCACACATATATATATCAGCTAAGGAACTACAAGTCCAAGTATGCCATCATTGTCCCTGTACCCCCCCCCCCCCACACACACACATATCACCCAGGGAACGGCAATATCTGGTTGTTGTATAGGGGCAATGAGG
>NW_017308661.1:36025-52742 GCF_000935625.1 Nanorana parkeri
GGCAGGTTATGCGGCCGTGCTGGAGCCTCGGCCGCATAATCTGCCATAACGGAGCCTGATGCCTGCTGCCTTGTTCTGTTTGACAGTCGGCCCGGCTCGCGGCAGGCGCCCCCCGCCATCTATGCACCCGGGGCGAACGCCCCCCGCCCCCCAGTTGTTACGCCACTGGTCGTAACACTCACACAGACACACAGAGCTATGACTCATCCCTTTTCACAGAGCAGAGAGGGGAGGGGGAGGAGGGGGGAAACAGCTGATTGCAGTTTAGAGATAACAACCCGACCCTCTAAAGGTGCCCATACACCTTACAACCATCGCAAGACTACGATCTGCCCATCTTGGACAGGCAGATCATACTTGCGATCATCGCAAGCCCACCCCCCTGAGGGACGGGCTTCCGATGACTGCAATGCTGAACGGGCAGTGTGCGCTTGCGCACCGGCCCATTCAGCATTTGTCTTACGAGCATGCCACAAACCCGCCGACAATTGTACGATTCTCTGAGGGTTTTCAAACATGCTCGTTAGACAAAAGTCGTGCGACCTTACATTAGCAGTGGTCGCACGCCTTCCATACACCTTGCGATTATCGTACGATCGCGAGATTTCCCGTGATTATCGTATGATAATCGCAAGGTGTATGGGCACAGTGAGAGAGACGGATTGAAGATATTGTGGAGGGAATTTTGAACTTCTGTTGATTTAGATGGGCCTATCGCATTTGTTTTGTGTCACCAATGTTGGCGTTATAGTCCTGTCCAACTGGGAGAATTAGGGTCAATAGTATTATATCAACACCAGTCAAGATAAATAATGGGACACGTCAGGGTTGCCCCCTGTCACCACTATCAGTGGTGTAACGATCACTATAGCGACCCAGGCGGCAGCTATGTGGCCCAGGGCACAGGGGGGCCCGGCCAGGACATCCCCCTCATGCCGTGCGGGCCGCCTGGGTCACTATGGCATGTCAAGCTGCTGGCTGTCACTGGCGGGTGTGAGGAGGAACATGTCGCTGTTAGATCACTGACAACCTGTCAGTTGCCCCCAATTCCTCGTCAATTAATCACCAGTGATCCACCTCCAGGTGCACAAACACTAGCACACTCTCCAGATAATTCTGATCACCCAGTGGTCTTCAAACTCTGCAGAATTCCCTGGTGTCCGATGTCTCCGTCTCCACTGAATCACCAACAGCTGAAAATTATGAGTCTGCCCGATGTCTCTCCCAAATCTCTCTTATCCGCTCAAAATAGAAAACCAAGATGGCACATAGTGTAAAACTGCTAGATGATAGTTTATTCATCAAAATCAGAACACTTACATTTAAAAGAGTTTTTCAGCGCTGTAAAAACATAAAATCGGCTTGTATGAGCTAAGCTTTGTCTCCTCCACTCCATACACTAGCGTCAGCGTGTAGCTCCTCCCCTACACGTTTCGTCCAATGGACTTTCTCAAGGGTAGCATACACACTGACTCTATCTCCTTTTATATTTCCCAGATGCCACAGACACATACCCAGATATCACATTTACATATCCCGATGGTAGTTTCCTTTGGTCCGTATATACGAATCTACCATATCTCTATTACCTAATGTGTAAAATCATTAACTAAAAAGAACCTACTATAAATCATGTATAATATTAGATTCAAGATTTACAACCCCCTAGATGGTACTATAGGTCATTGGGATCTTTAGGCTCATAAATAAATTACATAAATGAGCATTAACCCCCTCATGATAGGTATTCAAATTAACACATATTCATTTTCTTACAGTCAGCACTATACATCATTGGAAACTAGTAGACCCATAATTAAATTAACATAAACCCCTCAAAATGGGTTTTCAGGTTACCCCACATGTATTACCTTATTATTTCACGATCAGAAATCAGAAACTATATTACAAACCTCCCATCAGATGACATTCTATCCCATTTAAATCTAATGGAAATATACCGTTATCCTCTGATAAATAAATCGCATAATAACCTCACCTTTAACATAATATTGGCCATCTTGCCAGCATGGCAACCGAAAGATAGCAAGGAAGGGTTTCGTATTTTTATCCCCGAAACTAAAAGTTATTATATCCTTCACTCTCCAAAAGAGGGAAGGGGGATAGCATACAAAGGACTTATATCAATCTCCAGTGATTTCCACCTCAGCTGTTACTAATAAGACAGTTTAGGTCCAATTCCACATTCAAACCAACCCCTAGGATACATTGTATCCAGCATATAGATCCATTTCGTCTCATTCTAGTTCTATTAATACCTCTCCATTGGCTGAATACTCTGTCCACTCCATAAAAAGTCAACAACGAAGGGTTTTTATTGTGGAGCTATTTAAAATGTTTTGAAACGCTATGCTGATCAAATCCATTTTTTATATTATTTATATGATCCCCAATTCTAATATGTAATTCTCTAGTAGTTCTACCTACATATTGTAGGCCACAAGGGCACTCCAATGCGTCGGTTACGTATGATGTATGACAGGAAACAAATTCTTTGATTTCGAATTGTCTTCCATTTGAATTGGAAATAAAATGTGTTTTTCTTCCATTACCCCCCTTTTTGGTTATTCTACAACATTTACAGTTCTTACAAGGATAGAATCCCACCCCTCCAAAATAGTTCTTAATCTTTGGTGGTGGGTCTACTACATTGTGTACCAGCCTATCTTTAAGGGAGGGTGCTTTTCTGTATATAACTTGCGGTTTCTTGGAAATAAAGGGCCAATTATCCTATCCATCTTTAAAATTCCCCAGTGTTTCTTGATAATTTTCTCACAGTCTCTGTATTGAGCGGTATAGTTTGTTATAAAGGACAAGGGGTAGCCAGTCTCCTCCCCTTGTTTCTTATTTCCTCTCAAAAGTTGGTCCCTCTTCATTCTACCAACCAAATCTTTAGTATTCCTCACTTTCCTTTCATTATACCACTTTTCTTTAAACTTGGTCTCCAGAATACTGGCCTGTGTGATATATTCTTCTTCTAAAGTACAGTTTTTCTTTATTCTAACAAACTGGCCTTTCGGGATATTATTCACCCATTTCGGATGGTGGCAACTCCCCAATAGTATGTAGCCATTTCGATCCGTTCTTTTAAAATGTGTTTGTGTAACGGCAGTGTTCCACCACGATAGCGCAGGAAATGGCTTCTTTAAAGGGAGGAATTATGGTCCCATACTCTTTACAAGACGAAACGATTCATTATGCACAACAGGCGCAATTTCTATGAATTTGGCAATAAATGCGGTCGATCCTTGACAAACACCCTCAGAATGCAAAGAGCACAGAATTACGTCCCCGAGCTTGCCTCCCCCACGGGTACGAAACTTCACTCCTCCTTGGCTATAGCCGACTCCTTTCGATCTTTTTACTCCTCTCTGTATAACTTACGCCCCTCTGCCTCAGGTACTGAAGGGACATCCCGATCAGATGCCACCTTGCAGCCTCAGGGATCCCTTCCCTGACGAGCGCGGAGAGAGAAGCTCTCTCGTCCCCCCTGACTACTGAGGAACTATCTTTGGCTTTAACCAATACCCCGAAAGGTAAGACACCTGGACCGGATGGCCTTCCCGCCTCATATTACAAGGTCTTTCTCCCGCAGGTAGCGCCTCACTTTGTAGAAGCTTTTGCTGCGCTTAATGAGGGCCATGCCCTTCCCCCAGAACTTCTAGCAGCCACTATCTCAGTGATTCCTAAGCCGGGAAAAGACCCTTTCCACTGTGCCAATTATAGACCTATCTCCCTATTGAACAGTGACCTTAAACTGTTTGCAAAGGTTTTAGCTATGCGGTTAACCCCGATTCTGCAACGTATAATCTGCCCAGACCAGGTTGGATTTATTCCATCCCGTGAGGCTAGAGACAATACGGTCCGCACAATAGATGTGATTTACAGCGCCAAACTGCGGAGTGTTCCCATGATGCTTCTGTCTACGGATGCAGAAAAAGCGTTCGGCAGGGTGTCGTGGGACTTTCTATCTCAGACCCTGACGCATATTGGACTACCCCCACTGATCCGAACGTGGATTGAGGCGTTATACTCGAAACCCTCTGCAGTAGTAAGGGTCAATGGCCACATCTCTAGCCCCTTTTCAATCGCAAACGGTACACGCCAGGGCTGCCCCCTCTCTCCGCTAATTTTTGTGCTTACCCTAGAGCCTTTCCTGTGTCACATCCGGAACAACCCCGATGTTGCCGGCCAGGGCTGTAGCTACCATGGGGCGGGTGAGACCGGGAGACCACTCCCTTTGGAGGAACTGTGCGAGGGCGAGGGCGTGGCCCGGGGGACTCTCTCTATGGCCTAAAAAATACTGCTACAAGCAGTGTCCACTGCGGACTTACCCTTCATACGCAAGTGGGAAAGGGATCTACAGAGGACATTTACTGCCGCCCAAATAGACAGAATTTTGCTTTTTGCTCATAAAGCATCCATATGTAACAAGTATCAGGAGATCACGTATAAGGTCATGACACGTTGGTATAGGACGCCTTCTCAAAAATGTTTCCACAACAATCAGATCTTTGTTGGCGCTGCTTGTTGCATAAAGGCACCTTATTGCATATCTTATGGAACTGTCCACGGCTTGTTCCCTTTTGGAACCAGGTACTGGGCCTTGTTCAACAACTGACGGGCATCGCCCTCGCCGATGACCCTGCCACAGTCCTGAATCTGACCCCAATGTCCGGGAGGAGATATAGGAAATCGTTACTGAGACATTTGCTGAGCGCAGCACGTGCCTGTGTCCCCAGTATGTGGAAGCAATCAGCGCCTCCTACAGTTGCTTAATGGTTGGCCAGAATGTCTGAGTTAAGGGACATGGAGAACCTTACGGCTGCACTGAGGGACACGACTGGGTCATTCTCACATACATGGTTCTACTGGGACCAATTTGTAGACTCCCCGGATTACACAACACTCCTTTAGTGCCGTGTCAGCTACTGGGCTCCACTGTCCCCGGGGGGCGATGGGCTTCTTTTCTCTATATTCCTTTTCTTTGACATACTTGTCCATGACCTTTCTCTTCTTCTTCTGGATTCTGCTTCGTCCTCCTTCCACTCTTCTTCCTTGGCTGCTTTCTCGTGTTTTACTACTAACACTACTCGTTAAATCTTCTGTTACTCTTTGCGTGTTTATAAAACTTGAAAATCTCCACTCCACTCCATCTCCGGGCGCAATGATGTGTACTGTAGACCTGGGACCACACGAGGCAGACTGTGATGTGCAATCGCTTCCTATATTTTCACTGCTTATTCTGCTTCTGGAACCTATTGTGTCTTTGTACATGTACAAACGCTATCCACAGAGTTTATAATTTTTTGTACTGCCTGTATGTCAGAGGTCTTTAAAATAAAGAATTTGGAAACAAAAATGTGTTTGTGTGTGCATTTTTCCATTATTTATATATATATATGTAAATCTAGAAACTGTACCATTTCTCTACTTATATGTTTTGTAAATTTAATTCCATAAGAATTGGCATCAATCTCACCTAAAAAAGACCCCAAAGATTCTTCTTCTCCTCCCCTAATCAACAAAATATGGTCAATATATCGTTTCCAATACAGCAAACCTGGTCTCTGTTTTGCATAAATATGTTTTTCCTCCCATTGGGCCATGAACAAGTTAGCAAGGCTGGGAGCAAATTTAGCTCCCATGGCTACTCCCTTTGTTTGTAAGTAATATTCTTTCCGATACCAGAAGTAGTTTATTCTCATAGAGAAGTCTAAACATTTTAGTATAAAATCTATTTGTTCTTGCTTGAGGTCACTATATGTGTCAAAGGCCCACCTAGTGGCCTGTATTCCTAATTTATGTGGAATATTTGTATATAGTGACACAACATCTATAGTAACAAAGATGAAGCTATCACTATCTCCAAATACTGTCAGGGAGTTTATTACATTTCTGCTATCTTTTAAAAATGATTTAGACTCAATAACCATAGGCTGAAGAAAGAAATCAACATATTCGCCCACCCTAGATAGAAGGGATCCAGTCCCACTAACTATGGGTCTCCCCGGGGGGGGTTTTTGATTTTTGTGTATTTTAGGTAAAAAATATATTACAGGAATTCGACATACTGAGGGGATTAGATAGCTTCGCTCTTTTTTATTTAAAATATCCATTTTTTAACCCTATCAGTTCTTTTTTATATGCATCTGTGGAATTTCCTTTCAGTTTAATATAAGTTCCTTCTTCTGCTAGGATTCTCAGCATTTATTCTTCATAAAATGTTTTGTCCATGATAACTACCCCCCTCTCTTATCAGCAGGTCTAATAACAATATTCTTTTTTTCTTCCAAGCTCTTAATACCTTCACTAATAAATTCTTTGTCCCTTCATTTATCTACCTTAGTTCTTAAAAACTTGTATAAAATGGTTAGAATTCATTTTTGGATTAGTAGAATTATTTTTCAGGGGAGTGTGTTTATACCCCTCCCTTATCCCTCCTTGGTTTGCTTTCACATTTGGTCCGGGTAACGAGGAGAAATATTTTTTGAAATGTATTTTCCTTACAAACTTGTTAAAGTCTATAAAAAATTAAATTTATTTAAATTCTTAACTGGGGCGAATTTTAAACCAAGATCTAGAACCTTAGTTTATTTAGGTGTAAGGTTTACCGAACTAATATTAAAATTCCCTTTTCCTTCCTCCCCCCCTACACCCCTCGTTCATTTCTTGGTGGTCCATATAGGGGATGTTCCCACCCCTTGTTTTGTTCTCTCCCACTCATCCAATCTCCATAGCCTCTCCCTTGGTTGTGAGGGTTTTGTGGTGGGGTTGGTTTCCAAGTCCCCCAATTCCCTTCTCTCCCTGGTGGTCGATTGTGATAACCGCCGCTGAAAAAATTACGGTTATTGCCATTACCATTATACGGGGTCCTTTCAATTCTTTCAGGAATCCCCCATTCCTCAATCAGGGGATGGTATCTACGAGTGGTGGGAATATTATATTGCATTTCTCTTTCTTTTTTATTATTGTATGGGGGTTTGGATGTGACATTTTCTCCCTTCCCCTAATGTTCCCTCTTTCCCCCCTGGTTAGTCTCACTTTGTAATATCTCTCCAACGGATCCCTGATCATTTTCTCTTTTCCTCTTTTTATGTATAGGTTTCCAATGTACCCCAGTTTTGGGGATTATTTCCTCCTCTCTTTCTTCCCCACTAGTTCCACTGACACTACTGTTACAACTCTCTATCATCTTCTCATTCAATTGCCATCTATACATTTTCTGGTTTCTATAATCGGATATATGCCGTAGATATTTTTTCTGTTTTTTCATTCTAATTTCCTGATCTCTCTTTTTTTAGGAAAATCTCCAACTCATTAGATTTTTTAACACCTTCAGAACCATAAGCGGTTCTAATTTTTCTTTTAACATACAAATGTTAGCTTCTACCATCTCTAAGTTTCTTCTCTTTCTATTAATAAGTAATTCCAATAATTTTTCTTCACAATGTTTAAAAAAGGCTAGCCACTCTACTTGGGATTCCCCATCTTTGAGTCCATCATTTGGGGGGACATCCCAACGCAGACTTCTCGGCGTGATCCTTTCCTTTAAATACCTTTCATGTGAGACAATGGCCCACCGTAGCATCAATTGCTTCTCTGTGAAATTTGCTCAATTACTGTGAAATTCATCCCCATTTCCTTTTTCCATGCTAAAAATATCATCCAAATTGATATCTATTTGGTGTATATAGTTAAATATGTCCATAGCTGCAGTTAATAAACAAAATAACTAAATGTGATTTTCTGTAAATAGCAAAACAAATGATTATCCGCGCTATAGTGCTCTACCACAAACTCCTCAATAACACCCTATTGACAGCTGCAGAGATAGAGAGAAGCTTCTCCCACAATATGTTAAACAAAAGGCAATGCGCTATCTCTAATATTATAAAACACCAAGTGCATATACTTAGTGACAATTATACAACATGTTCGGAGTGAACATGTTGTAGAATTATTTGACTCACTGAAAAGAAAGTGAACACAAGGATTTCATCACATTTGTTTTTGATCATATCAATTTTTGGAATATTTTTATATGGACTATATATAAGTTGGAGTAACTTATATATAGTCCATATAAAAATATTCCAAAAATTGATATGATCAAAAATAAATGTGATGAAATCCTTGTGTTCACTTTCTTTTCAGTGAGTCAAATAATCATTGCATATAAAGTTCCACAATCACTTGTGACTTCTGTGCTTCAATTCCTCGTCAATTAATCACCAGCAATCCACCTCCAGGTGCACAAACACTAGCACACTCACTAGATAATTCTGACCACCCAGTGGTCTTCAAACGCTCTGCAAAATTCCCTGGTGTCCAATGTCTCCCTCTCCATTGAATCACCAACAAATGATGAGTCAGCCCGATGTCTCTCCCAAATCTCTCTTATCTGCTCAAAATAGAAAACCAAGATGGCACATAGTGTAAAACTGCTAGATGATAGTTTATTCATAAAAATCAGAACACTTACATTTAAAAGAGTTTTTCAGCGCTGTAAAAACATAAAATCAGCTTGTATGAGCTCAGCTCTGTCTCCTCCACTCCATACACTAGCGTCAGCGTGTAGCTCCTCCCCTACGCGTTTCGTCCAATGGACTTTCTCAAGAGTAGCATACACACTGACTCTTATCTCCTTTTATATTTCCCAGATACCACAGATACATACCCAGATACCACATTTGCATACCCAGATACCACATTTACATACCCAGATACCACATTTGCATACCCAGATATCACATTTACATATCCCGATGGTAGTTTCCTTTGGTCCGTATATACGGATCTACCATATCTCTATTACCTAATGTGTATCTTATAAAATCATTAACTAAAAACAACCTACTATAAAACATGTATAATATTAGATTCAAGATCAACAACCCCCTAGATCAGTGATGGCAAACCTTGGCACTCCAGCTGTTTTGGAACTACAAGTCCCATGAAGCATTGCAAGGCTCTGACAGCCACAGACATAGCTCCCAGGTGCAGATGCATGTTGGGATTTGTAGTTTTGGCACAGCTGGAGTGCCAAGGTTCGCCACCACTGCCCTAGATGGTACTATAGGCCATTGGGATCTTTAGGCTCATAAATAAATTACCATAAATTAGCATTAGCCCCTCATGATAGGTATTCAAATTAACACATATTCATTATCTTACACGTGGGGTAACCGGAAAACCCATTTTGAGGGGTTATGTTAATTTAATTATGGGTCTACTAGTTTCCAATGACATATAGTGCTGACTGTAAGATAATGAATATGTGAGCAACACCACATAAAAGTTACATAGTTACATAGTATTTGAGGTTGAAGACATTAGTCCATCAAGTCCAACCTATTGCTGATGTGTGCGTATGTATATACATTATATATATATATATATATATAGTGCAATATAAATGGGTAAGCCGTATTAGTCCAGTAGACAAGATGTCAAAAAAGACAAAAATGCAGTATTGCAGTGTGTCCAATAAAAAAGGTATCATTGCCCCTTGGACTCTAGTCTTTGTTACGGAGTTAATCGTAAAGAGTTTGTTGCTAATGTTATTGTCACCATTAAACAATTTGTACATGAAAATCATATCCCCCTTAATCTCCTTACTTCCAACATGAACATGTTTAAATTTAGTAGTCGTGTCTCATAGCTCTGGTCATTCATTCCCCTAATTAGTTTGGTTGCCCTCCGCTGGGCTCTTTCAAGCTCAAGGACATCCTTTCTGTAGACTGGTGATCAAAACTGGACCGCATACTCCAGATGAGGCCGAACCAGTGATCTATAAAGTGGCACAATTATGGACTTGTCTCTGCAATAAATCCCCTTCCTAATACACGACAGGACTCTACTTGCTTTGTTTACAGCAGCCTGGCACTGCAAGCTATTAATCAATCTGCGGTCTACAATGACACCCAAATCTTTTTCCATTTCTGCCTTCCCTAGTGGCATACCCATAATTGTATAGCCCATTTGCTTATTTTTAATCCCAAAGTGCATTACTTTGCATTTATCAACGTTAAACCTCATCTGACATATCTTAGCCCACTCCCCTATTTTATCCAGGTCCTCCTGTAATGTTAAACTGTCTAGGTCCATTTCTATTACCCTCCCGAATTTTGGTATCATCAGCAAACACTGAAACATCACTATTCACTCCCTCCCCGATGTTGTTAATAAACAGGGTGAACCCCTCCTCCCAGCCAGCCGACATGTCTCCCGTCCTGGCGGACCCAGAGGTCTCCTCTGATGAGGATTCTGCCCAGGATGGCTCCACAGGAGATGTCCGGCGTCTGCTGGATCACCTCCCTTCCAAAAGGGATATGAAGGCCCTGTTTGCTAGGTTTGAGCATATACACAGGACAGACGTGGCTGGCCTGCATGACGCTATCAAGGGGGTCCACAAACGCCTTGATACAGTGAATCTGGATACCCATCGCATGGCCATCAATGCACTACAAGATGCACTACAGCTTTAAACCAACATAAGCTGCTACAGTCTGTGTGGACGCACTTGGATGATGCTGAAGACAGGAATCGAAGGAACAACATTAGAATTATCGGCCTGCCAGAAGCGACGGGGACGGCGGACCTGGAACCCACTATCATAGGTATCTTTAACTCACTACTTGATAGAGGAGCAACGGACCCTATCGACCTTGACAGGGTGCACCGAGTCCCGGGATACAGCAATCCTGCGTCGCAACAGCTCAGGGATGTCCTGTGTCGTGTCCACTTCTATATAAACTGAAGGAGGAAATTATGTCCAAGGCCTGGGAGCGGGGATCCATTGACTTCGATGGAGCAGCCATTACCTTCTTCCCTGACCTGTCGCCCCGGACCATGGCTCGCCGCAGGGCTCTGCGGCCTCTTACAGCGTCCCTGCGAGACCTTCACATCCCTTACAGATGGGGTTACCCTTTCCACCTGTCGGTGCGTCACAATGGTCGCCTGGTGATTCTTCGCTCCCCGACTTATCTGGCGGGATTCACTGCAGCACTAGGAATCCCCGCAGTGGAACTGGATCCATGGCCGGACCCCCCGGCTCCCGTGCTCCCTGAGGTTCCCTCACTACCCCAAAGGACTGAAGTTTCCCATTCTAAGAAATCACGGAAGGATTATGCCACTCGCAGCTCTCTGCCTTAATGATGACAGATGGATGCCACTGCTTCAACACTGCGGGAGGATTTCGTTATCTTTACCTGGTTTTCTTTTTGTTGTTTTCTCTCCCACATTTTTTGCTTCTGTTTTGCCTCTGGTGATGTTTTGGGTGGAGGATTCCCCCAGTGCCTTACTGCCCCGTGGATCGCAGTTCACTTTTCCTTTGGCGGATGCTCTGGCAGCTGGAAATAGCTTACTGAACCCTGGGACCTGTCCTTATTGCTGGGATCCATCTGTCGGCTCAGCCCCGGGCGTCCTTGGGCACACGGAGAGCGCCCAAGGACCAGACCACCCACGCACCAGAGGATAAGGCACCCTACTCGACTGCCCGCCTCAATTGGAACTTTCTTGCCCTCACTCTCATGCAGATCGGGCTGCCCAAATTGTTTGTGGACAAAATTATGGCCCTATACGATTGTCCCACGGCTCGGGTGCGTGTTAATGGTTCCCTATCCTCTCCCTTCCTCATCCGGAATGGCACTAGACAGGGATGCCCACTGTCCCCGTTCTTATATATCCTGGCCTTCACATCCCCAAATGTTCTGTCCCGTGTGCCATGTGTTTTATATGTGCTTCTTTTCTTGTCCTCCTTCTTTAATGTTGTCTGGATGGATGGGAGAAAATGCAATCATACCACGCAGTCTTAAAAGTCTCCTGACTGAGACACACACAGCTGTTATTGAAATATGACGCTTACCATACACTACATGATTCGATCTGTGTATTCCTGTGTTATTTGAGATGAATGTACCCATAGGCATGCATATGCCTATGTCTCACGATGGAGTGTATTTACGAGATTCTGTACTGCATTGATCTCCATGTTTGCATGTCTTTCATGTTAGTTGTCTTAAAACCCTTAATAAACATTTATTATTTATTCACATCCCCAAATGTTCTGTCCCGTGTGCCATGTGTTTTATATGTGCTTCTTTTCTTGTCCTCCTTCTTTAATGTTGTCTGGATGGATGGGAGAAAATGCAATCATACCACGCAGTCTTAAAAGTCTCCTGACTGAGACACACACAGCTGTTATTGAAATATGACGCTTACCATACACTACATGATTCGATCTGTGTATTCCTGTGTTATTTGAGATGAATGTACCCATAGGCATGCATATGCCTATGTCTCACGATGGAGTGTATTTACGAGATTCTGTACTGCATTGATCTCCATGTTTGCATGTCTTTCATGTTAGTTGTCTTAAAACCCTTAATAAACATTTATTATTTAAAAAAAATAAAACAGGGTGAACAGCATGGGTCCCAGCACAGAACCCTGAGGCACAGCGCTCATGACACTAGCCCATTCTGAAAAGCTGCCATTTATCGATACTCTCTGTACCCATTCCTGTAGCCAGTTCTCTATCCACTTACACACCATTCCATCTATGCCCATGGATCTCAGCTTGTATAACAAGCGTTTGTGTGGTACCGTATCAGGTTAGCAGGTTAGTCTGGCAGGAACGGTCTTTCCTGAACCCATGCTGACTGTCATTAACTATGCCATTATCCTGAACAAATTCTACCAAATAGTCCTTAATCATTCCCTCCAACACTTTACAAACCACCGATGTAAGACTAACTGGTCTGTAGTTCCCAGGTTAACATCTTGCCCCCTTTTTGAATATAGGGACTACCGTAGCCCTCCGCCAGTCACTTGGAACTCTACCAGTCATTAAAGAGTCCTTAAAAATGAGGAATAATGGTTTTGTTATAACCTGGCTTAGTTCTTTAAGTACTTTGGGGTGCAGGTTATCTATTCCCACTGCTTTATTTGCATTAAGTTTTTCTAGTCTTTGTTGTATCTCGGTTTCCGTCAACCACTGAGGTATATTTTGTGTTGAACTATGTGTTTTATCATGTAAAGTAAACCTGTCCTTTTCCTGAGTGTATACTGAGGAGAAAAACATGTTCAGCTCCTCGGCCCTCTCCTTGTCATTTGTGACTATCCTCCCGTTTTCGTCCTTTATTGGGCCTATCTGCTCCTTTCTCACCTTTTTACTGTTTATATATTGGTAGAATTTTTTTTTAAACTAACTGTGGCGATATGCTTTTCACACTCTATTTTAGCTGCCCTGATTACTAGTTTGCATCTTTGATTACATTCTTTGTAGCTATTGAATGCCAATGCTGTCCCCTCCATCTTATATTTTATAAATGCCGCTCTCTTGTCCTTGATGTGTTGCTTTACAGTTTTATTTAGCCATACAGGCTTAGTTTTCGATCTTATACTTTTATTACCCAATGGTATGCACTTGGCAATAGCAATATATAATGTGTTCTTAAAACATTTGGTCTGAGTTCAGGTTGTGGAAAAGGTTTTCCCATTTGATATCCGCCACTAGGTGGCGCAGTCAAAGTTAGCCCTTCTAAAATTTAGGGTTCTTGTCCGACCAGCCCACTTCCCTTTCCTGTATCCAATGTTGAAAGTAATCACATTGTGATCACTATTACCCAGTGTCTCCCCAATTACAATATCCTCAATTAACTCTGCATTATTAGTAATGATTAAATCTAGGATGGCATTTTTCCTAGTTGGAACCTCAACCATCTGGTCCATGTTCAGAAAATGGCCCGCCTTTGTCGAACCTGAGGTACAATTAACCCAATTTATATCTGGGTAATTGAAGTCACCCATCACGACTACATTACCCTCCCTCCCAGCTATTTCTATTTCGGACTGTAGATGAGCCTCCCCTTCCTCCCCTATATTTGGCGGTTTATAACAAATACCCATAATTAGTTTACGACTATCGTCCGTCATATCTAATTCCAGCCATCCTCTCCACTATTTCACGTCCTCTCCACTATTTGACGTGATATCGTCCCTTATATGAATATTTAGATTATTTTTAACGTAAATGCATACCCCCCCTTCTCCCACCTCTGTCCCTCCTGAACAGGTTGTACCCCTCTATATTAGTGGCCCAATCATGTGCGCTGTCTAGCCAGGTTTCCGCTATTCCCACTATATCGAAGTCCTCTTCCAGTAGCATAAGTTCAAGCTCTTCTAATTTATTTGCTAGACTTCTAGCGTTGGTGTACATACATTTAATTCCTGTCTTGTTATGGGACAAAAGCTTACTTCTTTCTTGTTCCACACTACTTTTATTTTTTGGCCTTGATATTGGTAGGCCAATCTTAATTATGTTATCTTGGGCCAAAGTATTTACTATATTTATTGCTTTGGCACTGGTGACTGGAGCGAGCCCACTATTTAGCCCTTTACTACTTCCCTCTTTATTATTTGTATCTGTGTTTACGTTTTCACTATTTAAATTAAATTTTTTTATTTTTATGCCCTCCCCCCGATTATCTAGTTTAAAAGCTCCTCCAGTCTTTCTACCATTTTTCCCCCCAGAAATGCTGCACCTTCCCCATTATGATTGCAGCCCATCTCGGCTGAAGAGCTGGTAGCCAACTGAGAAGTCAGCCCAGTTCTCCAGGAAACCAAAGCCCTCCTTCCGACACCAGTTCCGGAGCAACTTGTTAAGTTCCCTCAACTCGCGCTGTCTGTCCGGAGTGGCTCTTGGCACCGGTAGTATCTCAGAGAATACCTCCGTGGAGGTCCTTTCCTTCATCCTAGCACCTAGGTCTCTGAACTCCTGTTTTAGGGCACTCCAATTTCCTCCTATTTTGTCATTGGTGCCGATGTGCACCATGACAGCTGGGTTGTGCCCAACCCCATATAGTAATCTGTCAATTCGTTCCGCAATGTGTCGAACACGAGCCCCTGGTAAGCAGCACACTGTTCGACGCTCACGGTTCCGATGACGGATTAACCTGTCAGTCCGCCTGATGATGGAATCTCCCACCACCAGGATCTGCCTCTTCTGACCCTCCATCCTGCTCCCATTCTCCCTGGAGCAGTCACTCCCCCTGCGGATAGAGGAGGCGTCCTGCTCCAGCAGTGGCACCCCTGAACTACTATCCCCAACATCCTGCCACCTGGCATATTTATTGGGGTGTATAAGTTCAGGGCTGACCTCTCTCGCACTCTTCCCTCTCCCCCGCTTTCTTACAGTAACCCAGCTCCCCACCTCGGGATCCTGCTCCTCCAACCCCCCCTCCTCATCCAGACCACCCTCCACCACAGCCTGGTGCGTTATGTCCAGACTCCTTTCCATGATGGTTATGCTCCTCAGTGTTGCCAGTTTGTTGCTTAGATCCAGAATCTGGGCTTCCAAACAAACAACTCGCTCACATCTGGCACAGATGTATTCCCCTCGAACGCATGTTCAAGGAAATCATACATTGCGCACGACATGCACTTGGTTGCATCCCCACTCAGGGAAGACATTATTCCCTTTTTTTTTATGTATGAGACTTTTTATGTATTTGTTTGTTTATTTAGGGCCAATGATTCTCAAGTGGCAATTGAGAATCATTGGCCTACAGGGCTACAGGGCTGTAGTGTAATTAACTCCAACTACTGAAGGAATTCTTCAGTAGTTGGAGTTAATTACACTACAGCCCTGGGTTTACACAAAAGCCCTGGGGTTAGATTATACTACAGCCCTGGGGTAAAATTGCACTACAGCCCTGGGGTTAATTGCACTACCGCCCTGGGGTTTAAATTATACTACAGCCCTGGTGTTAAATTATACTACAGCCCTGGTGGTTAATTTATACTACAGTCCTGGGGTTAAATTCAATTACACTATGGCTCTCAGGTTAAATTACACTACTGCCCTGGGGTTATTTACACTACCGCCCTGGGGTTATTTACACTACCGCTCTGGGGTTAAAGTATAGTACCGCCGCCCTGGGGTTCATTACACTACTGCCCTGGGGTTATTTACGCTTCCGCTCTGGGGTTAAAGTATAGTACCGCCGCCCTGGGGTTCATTACACTACTGCCCTGGGGTTATTTACGCTTCCGCTCTGGGGTTAAAGTATAGTACCGCCGCCCTGGGGTTCATTACACTACTGCCCTGGGGTTATTTACGCTTCCGCTCTGGGGTTAAAGTATAGTACCGCCGCCCTGGGGTTCATTACACTACTGCCCTGGGGTTGAATTATACTACAGTCTTGGTGTTAAACTAGATTTCCGCCCTGGGGTTAAATTATACCACTGCCCTGGGGGTTAAATTATACTACCGCCCTGGGGTTAAGTTATTATACTACCGCCCTGGGGGTTAAATTACACTACTTCCCTGGGGTTAAATTATACTGCCACCACCCTGGGGTTAAATTGAGTTACACTCCCGCCCTGGGGTTAAATTACAATACTGCCCTGTGGTTACACTACCGCCCCTAAGTTTTTACCCTAATAATTCCCAAAAGCACCTACCCCTTTCTCCTGTTAAAAGGGTAATAGCTAGAGGTTTCAAGATACTCTGCAAATGAAAGATTGGGTCAAAGCAATTAACTTCTTGAGACGGGTAGAAGAGTTAGTAGCGCAATCAGAGGATAGGTGCCCACAATTTCTGGTGACATGGAACCTATGGATAAAATGTGATAGTGCTACTATGTGCGTATAGAGAATAAGAGGCATAGCCGCACGTCACTGTGGGGGG
>NW_017308661.1:52799-77182 GCF_000935625.1 Nanorana parkeri
AATGGGGGCTGTTGCTTTGTGGGTTTTTTTGGGGGGGGAGGGTTATGGTTGGGTGGGTTTTAGGTTGCTTTTTTCTTCTTTCTTTTTGCTTCGTTCTAGCTTAGACCATTAAAGGGAATAATGCTTTTAATATTAGCAAAATATTATATGGTGATCTCTTAACAATAATGTCTGTATGTTTATACTATATATTGTAAAATAATAGAGATATTCTATAAAACATCTTGCCATCAATTTTCACAAGATTCCCGGTTGCCTTTAGAGTTCACACACACCCACTACATCACTGAACCATCACCATGCTTCATAGTGGGGATGGTATTTTTGTCACTTATAGACCTTGTTGACCACTCTCCAAACACTTATGGTTGTGACCATATAGCTCTATTTTGGTCTCATCACTCCAAATTAAAGTGTGCCAGAAGCTTTGATGCGTGTCAAAGTCTTGTCGGACATATTTATCTGGGCTTTTTTGTGGCATTGGTGCAGTACAAGGTTCTTTCTAGCAATTCGACATGCAGCTCATTTTTGTTCAAGTATCATCATTGAAACAACCACACCGTCTGAGGTTACCTGTGGGTTTTTCTTTGAATCCTGAACAATTCTTCTGGAAGTTGTGGCTGCAATCTTTCTTGGTCTACCTGACGTTGGCGGGGTATCAAGAGATTACCAAATTTTCAACTTTTTAATAAGTGAATTGAACAGTACTGACTGGCATTTTCAAGGCTTTGGATATCTTTATATATCCTTTTCCATCTTTATAAAGTTCCATTATTTTGTTAAGCAGGTCTTTTGACCGTTCTTTTCTGCTCCCCATGACTCAATATCTAGCCTGCTCAGTGAATCCACGTGAGCGCTAACAAACTCATTGACTATATATACACAGACACTAATTGCAATTTAAAAAGCCACATATGTGGGAAATTCTTTAACTTTATCTTTATCTTTAACACTTTTTTATTTTAATAGTACAATACATAATAAAACACTTTTACATCCATAAATACATATTTAAAACATTGATACAACATCTCTTTGGGACTACGTGGCTGTATGCCCCCTACGCTCACCCACCCTGCACGTCCGTGCGAGTGCAGGGGACCGTACTCGTACCCTGACAGAATGGATCCTGTCTGCGTCCGAGCCAGAAAACACGCACCCCTACGGACCTGTATTTGAGGTGAGCGTAGGGGCCGTGCGGCCGCGTAGTCCCGAAGAGAAGGATGGGGGCTGTGTACTAATCACACGCAGCACCTGCACTTCCCGGGAGCTGATCGATACGGCCCTGAACACAGCACGGAGCTGTACGTGTGGGCTGATTCCAGTGCGAATGAGGGCTAAAACAAACACCAATGCAATAACAAAAAAAACTAAACATTTTCTCATCATACCATATTACCTAAAACACATTACTTCACAAGATACCAATAGCAGATAAGGCAGACATTATAACCAAACTCCTTTACTATATTAAATCCACTTATGCCACATATTACCATATTTATCCATGTTACCTCTATATTTAAACAGGATTCCCTCAAATCCAAACACTTTATCTAATTCTTTCTTCCACTCCTCCACTGTGGGAGGCGTTGCTGAAATCCACCTAAAGGCTATACTACGCCAAACCACAAACAATGCCCTCATTATAGCCACCTTCCTATAGTACTCCACCTTCACGGATCCCAAAATACCCAGAATACATATCAATGGATTATAAGAAATATGAACTCCAAAGCTGTATTTATTATGTCCACTATTTCATGCCAATATCGTTTCAACTTCAGGCATCTCCACAATGGATGTATCTACGAACCTGGTTCAAACCCACACTTTGGGCATTTAGAATCTTCCCTGAGTCCTATCCTATATAGGAATTCAGGGGTCCGGTATGTTCTATGTACAATATAGAGCTGTGTTAATTTGCAATGCAGACGGTGAAACTAATTGGATTGAAAGCAGCGCCTCCCTCTAAAGGGTATCCTTTAGAGGCCCCAGATTCAGTTCCCAACCCACTTTACATTTCATATGAGGTTTATACAGAGCCCCAGGCAATACATTTGAATAAATGTTTTATATCAACCCCCTCATCACATCAACCCTCTCCTCACAGTTGCATTCAAAAGTATATCTATAACCATACTTACATTAATACCAACCTCACATACACCTGGATGTACCGTGAGCACATGCATTAAAATATTTCTAGAACTGAGCATTCTGTAGTAAATAACTTGCTTGTAGCTGTTGGAAAGACAAGACACCTTGATCACCTTGATATTTGCGCCAATGTCTCAATCCCCATTTTCTTCCACATTCCAAATCCTTGGAGTTTGTTTACCTCATATAGTACCCAATTATCCCATATTGGAGTGTATTTTGTAAATTCGGAAATATACAATAACCCCTTAATTGATTTCCACATTTTACCAATTAATCTTATAGTGGGTAAAGATGAAAACTCTTTCAAATATAAAGTGGTTTCAAGGGCCATAAGAGTGTCTCTATTCTGAAACAAACATTTAATGATAATACAGTGCATTTGGAAAGTATTCAGACCCCCTTCACTTTTTTTCAATTTTGTTATGCTGCAGCCTGATACTAAAGTTGTTTAAATTCTTTTTTTTCTCATTAATCTCCACTCAGTACCCCATAATGACAAAGTGAAAACAGAATTTTAGAAATGTCTGTGAATTGATTAAAAAGAAAAAAACTGAAATATCACATGTACTTAAGTATTCAGACCCTTTACTCAGTATTTTGTTGAATCACCTTTGACAGCAATTACAGCCTTGAGTCTTTTTAGGTAAGATGCGACTAACCTTGCACACCTGGATTCTGGGATTTTCTGCCATTCTTCATAGCAAATCCTCTCAAGCTCAGTCAGGTTGGATGGGGAGGCCGGTGGAAAGCCATTTTCAGGTTTCTCCAGAGATGTTCAATAGGGTTCAAGTCAGGGCTCTGGCTGGGCCACTCTAGGACATTCACAGAGTTGTGCCTAAGCCACTCCTGTCTTGCTTGTGTGCTTAGGATGGTTGTCATGCTGGAAGTTGGACCTTCAGCCCAGTCTGAGGTCCAGAGTGCTGTGGAACATGTTTTCATTGAGGATATCTCTGTACTTTGCTCCATTTAGCTATCCCTCAACCCAGACCAGTCTCCCAGTCCCGGCTGCTGAAAAACACCCCCACAGTATGATGCTACCACCACCATGCTTCACTGTTGGGATGGTATTGGGCAGGTGATAAGCAGTGCCTGGTTTCCTCCAGATATAACGTTTAGAATTGACGCCAAACAGTTCAATCTTCTTTCATCAGACCAGAAAATCTTGTTCCTCACAGTCTGAGGGACCCACAATGCTTTTTTACAAACTCCAAGCGTGCTTTCATGTGTTTTACACGGAGGAGAGGCTTCCGTCTAACCACTCTGCCATAAAGGCCAGATCGGTGGAGGGCTGTAGTGATGGTTGACCTTCTGGAACTTTGTCCCATCTCCACACAAGATCTCTGGAGCTCAGTCAGAGTGACCATTGGGTTCTTGGTCACCTCTCTTACTAAGGCCCTTCTCCCCCGATTGCTCAGTTTGGCCGGGCAACCAGCTCTTGGAAGAGTCCTGGTCGTGCCAAACTTCTTCCATTTGGAAATTATGGAGGCCACTGTGCTCTTGGGAACCTTCAGTGCAGCAGAAATTTTTTTGTAGCCTTCCCCAGATCTGTGCCTTGCAATAATCTGTCTCTGAGTTCTGCAGGCAGTTCCTTTAATCTCATGACTTTTGCTCTGATACAGTATGCATTGCCAGCTGTGAGGCCTTCTATAGAGGTGTGTGCCTTTTCAAATCATGTCCAATCAATTTAATTTACCACAGATGGACTCCAATCAAGGTGCAGAAAGATCTCCGCAACTATCAAGAGAAATGGGAGGCACCTGAGCTAAATTTCAAGTGTTGCAAAGGGTCTGAATACTTATGCCAATGTGATATTGCAGTTCTTTAATAAATTCACAGACATTTCTAAAATTCTGTTTTCACTTTCTCATAATGGGGTACTCAGTGTAGATTAATGAGAAAAAAAATAAAATAATTTAGACAACTGTAGTATCAGGCTGCAACATAACAAAATTGAAAAAGTGAAGGGGGTCTGCATACTTTCTGAATGCACTGTATAATATACTCTATGATATTATTTATTAGGGTTGCACAGATACCAAGTACAGTACTCGCTACAAGTACGAGTACATGTACCGATACTTTTGAGCTCCAACACTAGACTAGAGAAAAATTCAAAAGTTAGGAGGCAGCTGTCATTTGTAAGGAGCACACGGAGCTCCTGGGATTTGTACATCTCTGTTATAATGTATGATTTTGTTTTTATAAATATAAATAAAGGGATGCACAGATACCAGTTTTGCAAGTACGAGTACTGGTACTTGCTGAGTACTTACAAGTACGAGTACTGATACATTTTTGTTTATTGTCACGTGACAGTTTTTCTAAAACAATACAGACTAATGATTTCAGGACAGCGGTGGAGCGCCAGAGCCAGGTCCCAGCTGCAACCGCTGAAACCGCTGCAACCCTGGTAGTTCTCATAAAAATGCCAAGTATCTGCACTGGTACTCAAAAAGTATCTGTGCATCCCTATTATTTATATCACAAATGTTTAGAATATTACATTATTATAATGTCTATAATAAGTAAGAAGGAGACCTGCGAGACTCTGGGATCGAGATATGTAAAGATAGAGATATAAAAATATAGTAAGACTGTTACTTGCTGAGTACTTACAAGTACGAGTACTGATACATTTTTGTTTATTGTCACGTGACAGTTTTTCTAAAACAATACAGACTAATGATTTCAGGACAGCGGTGGAGCGCCAGAGCCAGGTCCCAGCTGCAACCGCTGAAACCGCTGCAACCCTGGTAGCTCTCATAAAAATGCCAAGTATCTGCACTGGTACTCAAAAAGTATCTGTGCATCCCTATTATTTATATCACAAATGTTTAGAATATTACATTATTATAATGTCTATAATAAGTAAGAAGGAGACCTGCGAGACTCTGGGATCGAGATATGTAAAGATAGAGATATAAAAATATAGTAATAGATATAGAGATATATTGAGAAAGAGAATAGAGATAAACGGGGCCTGAAAAATTTTAGTCAGTCAAAAATTTCACCAGCATGAGAAAGCATGACTGGACAATAGCCTTGCAATTTATGTTAACATTTTTTAGGGACAGATACAGCTTTCTTTTGGTGGTACTTAATCACCACTGGGTTTTTTTATTTTTTACTATATAATAAAAAAAGTACCATAAATTTCGAAAAAAGCTTTCCCTACGTTATGTTAAAAACATTTATTCTTACCCATATTTTTGGTAAAATGTAAAAGATGGGGTCACGTCGGGTAAATAGACACCAAACATGTCAATCCTTAAAATTGCACGCGCCCTCAAAAATCGCACAAAACAACTACACCGAAAATTGGCCATAGGCGACACTTTAAACGCTTTTACTGCTCATCAGTTTAGTGTTATCAGTGATTAACGGCCCTAGAATTATTGCTCACAATCCGACGTTCACGGTGATATGTAACATGTGCGGCGCAATCGTCGTTTTCGCACGTAGGCGCACCCGAAGCATGTTTGCGTGTGTATGTTGGGGGCGGGATTTTTAAAAAAAATCGTGTTTTTAAAATTTATTTTTTATGCTTCTTTAATTTTGTTATTACTGTTTTTATTTTACACTTAACTTTATTGCTATCACATGGGGGGATAAGAAGCCCCCTATGTGATAGCTAATTTACATGACAGGTCCTCTTTATGGAGACATCAGGGGTCTCCAAGACCCCTAATGTCACCTAGGCACCCCCAGAGAAGCTGATGAAGCAGAGATCTGCTTCACCAGCTTCTCCCCAGCTTCTGTAGCTGGAAATGACAGCTACATTTGGGGACCGGAGAGGAAATCAGAGGGAGTTCGTGTACCGATCTCCTTTTGATCTCCTGTCACAGAGCAGCCGGGCCGGTCCCGGCCACACCACATCTCAGGGCCAGCATTGGCAGTGACAGCTGCTGCTAATACAAGCGATCGTGTGTCTCTAGAGATGCCCAATCTCTTGAATGCAACGCTCCCAGCCGGCCGTTTAATTACAATGGTCGGCCGGGAAGCTACTCGTCCGGCTCCGGCGTCCTCTCGTCACGGACGAGAGGACGAACTGATTTTTCAGTCCCTAGAGATAAATTAAAAAATATATGGAGATAGAGATAGTGAAATATAAAGATAGAAATAGAGAAATATAGACATAGATACCCTATATTACCAAAAGTATTGGGACGCCTTGCCTTTACACGCACATTAACTTTAATGGCATCCCAGTCTTAGTCCGCAGGGTTCAATATTGAGTTGGCCCACTCTTTGCAGCTATAACAGCTTCAACTCTTCTGGGAAGGCATGTGGGTGTCAACAATGGCCCGTCATGGGCTGAAAAATATGCGTACATATACCATACATACATATGTAGGGCACACCAAAGGCCTTTCAGGAGCTAGGTGTATTGTCCAGGTATATAGTGCTGACAAGTAACTATGGGTTACGTCAGAGACCCAGTGTGGTCCAATCATAGAAAGTAAAGCGTGCATGTGATACATTTCGCAGAACAGGTATAACAACACACACAAAAAATAAATAATAATAATGTGAATGAGGGAAGGGGGTAGGTGATATAGTAGGACCCGTATGGCTAAGGGTGTCAATCAGACTCGGGGGATGCAGGCATTTCCATTGAGGTGTATAATGAGTGGAGCAAGTAGGATCAACAATCAGTGGTCTACAGTTTATCACCAGGGATAGGACTCAGTAGGAGCTCGAAACGGCATTCCTACAGGGTCTTCATAAGGGAGACGGAATTAGGCAAAGGGGGTGGCAGCAGAGGGTGCAAGGAGGGGGGGGGAAGCAGAGGTAGAGGGAGCTTGTAAGATCCTCCATAAGATATATATCTTGGATCCGAGCCAGCCATTGATGGACCGTAGGGGGTTCGGGATTCCTCCAAAGGGCTGTGATACAGGCCCGGGCGGCATTGATGAGGTGGCGTAATATGGAGCGTTTGTAGGTTTTAATTGGGAGGGCAGTATGGTGTAGCAGGAAGAGGGCCGGATCTCGTGGCAGCGTGGTATCTGTGAATTATTGAGTGGTGGCATGGACTTGGTCCCAGAAAGTTTGTATGGTTGGACACGACCAGAATATGTGCAGCAGGTCTGCCGATGGGGCGCTACACCGCCAACAGGTGGCCGGCGTTCGAGGGTACATAGAATGGAGGGCCTTGGGCGGCCTGTATCAGCTGGTAACCAATTTGTATCCTGCGTCTTGGTACTTGTTGCTAATCGACGATTGGTAAGAGAGTGTTAGCAGTTTCCTGCTGTCACCTGGGTCCAGTCGGATCCCGAGATCCTCCTCCCATTTCTGTATGAACCACCGTGTCGTTTCAGGAGAGTCAGATATGAGAAGTTTGTAACAAAAAGGAGAGGACATGACGGGCCTGGCCCTCTTGGTCGCATTCACGTTCGTATGGGGTCAGGGTCCTAGAGAGCTGTGAGGGAGGCGGGAGAGACCTCAGGAAATGGGTGAGTTGCATGGTCCTCCATGGATCCAGGAGGGAGGGGCCCTGCCGAGTGGTCACCGTGAATCCGGAGGGCAATGAGGGGCCAGCCATGAAGTGGACTGTCCTGAATTTGTGCGTGGTGCCTAGGGACTTGAAGCGTGCGTCATCGAGTCCGGGTGGAAAGGATGGGTTTCCCAATACTGGGGTTATGGGTGATGGGGAAGGGGACACGGTCTTGAAGGCGGACCTAGCTACCAGTAAAGTGGGCATAATGGTAGGGTGCGAGCGAATGTCAGGGGGCAGAGGAGTGGTGCACCAGGGGAGTCCCGGGAGTGGTGTCCTAGAGAAGGTTTGTTCAAGGCCAGTCCAGAGTTTCGAGGTTTGGTGGCGGCACCAGTCTACAATTCGGGACAAGTGGACTTCGACATAGTATAATCGAGCGTCAGGCAGGCCCATCCCACCAGCCTGTTTGGGTCTGCGCAAGATGTCGTATTGAAGTCTGGGGGTTTTGTTCGCCCAAACGAAGGAGGTGAAGAGGGTTCTAAGTTTCCGGAAGAAGAACGGGGGGGGGATCTGGATCGGGAGGGCTTGGAGTGGGTAGAGAATGCGAGGGAGGATGGATTGTTTAAGTATATTACACCTGCCCATCCAGGAGAAGGTGCCCGTTGACCAGGTTTTGAGGTCAGAGGTGATTGCGGCAAGCAACGGTGGGAAGTTAAGGGAGAACGTTTGTGAGAGATTTCTCGTTGTATGCCCAGGTATTTTACCGAGGTGGGGGACAATTTAAACGGGAAGTTATCCAGGACTCTCCGCAGACGAGGTCCTGTGAGGGAGATATGCATGGCCATCGATTTGTGGGAGTTGATCAGAAAGTTGGAAAGTTTACCGTAACGACCAATCTCTGTCAAGAGTATTGGGAGAGAGATATCCGGGGAAGTAAGAAAGAACAAGAGGTCGTCCGCGAAGGCGGCTATCTTATGGTGAGTGGGACCTCTTTGGACCCCTTTTATGTCCGGGTTCGAGCGAACCGTTCGGAGGAAGGGTTCCAGGGAGAGGACAAAGAGGAGGGGTGAAAGGGGGAAACCCTGCCGAGTGCCATTAGAGATGGAGACGGTGGGGGAAAGGACGCCGTTCACTCTAACTCTCGCAGACGGGTGGGAGTAAAGCGAACGGATCCAGGTTTGCATGTGGGGGCCTAGGCCGATCGCTGCAAAGTAGAGGAGAGGAAGTTCCAGTCCACCCTGTTGAACGCCTTCTCCGCGTCCGTCGACAGTAGGACGCAGGGGGTGGCGGACGTAAGGGTGCTGTGGATAACCCCCAGGGCTCGGGTGGTGTTGTCTCTAGCCTATCTCGCAGGGACAAAGCCCACCTGGTCTAAATGGATCAGGTCAGTTAGATGTGGGGAGAGACGGAAGTATAAGATCTTGGCGAAAAGTTTAGTGTCCACATTCAAGAGGGAAATGGGCCTATAGCTCGGGCATAGGGAGGGACCTTTGCCCTCCTTGGGAATGACTGTTATATGGGCATGAAGTGATTCAGGTGGGATGGAAGCCCCATCTAGCAGGGAGTTGAGGGCCGAAAGAAACGGAGTGGATAGGAGGGGGAGAAAATGCTTGTAGTAAGGTAGGGAGAAACCATCAGGTCCTGGGGCTTTACCAGATTGGGTGAATGTGACGGCGGATGTCAGCTCGGCAAGGGTGATCGGGGATTCCAGCAGGAAGGGTCAAGAGAGGGCATGCCGGAATCGGGAATATACGCGGCTATGCGGGAAGATCGGGTTTGGGCATGGCCCGGGGAAGTGGAGGGCGAGATGTTGTATAGGGATGAGTAATAGTCGCTGAAAGCAGCGGCTATATGTCTGCCGGGGTCGTAGATTTGGTACCGGATTGCCGGGATATGGAGGGGATGTAGGTCTGGGCATGGCGTTTGCGAAGTGCTCGAGCTAAGTATTTGCCACAGTGATTGCCGTATTCGTAAAACATGCGTCTACATTTGGTAAAGGAAGCCTTGACTTTCGCACGGCAATGCTCATGAAGCTGTTCTCGTAACGAGCACAGTTGTGCCTCTACTGTCTTGTCAACATTGGCTTTGTGTCGCGATTCCAAGTGGCGAATCTGAGTCAGGAGCGTGGTGATGTGAGCGATTCGTTGTCTCTTCAGGCGAGCGCCATGGGCGATAAAAGCACCGCGGATCGTCGCCTTGTGGGCCTCCCAGATCACGTAAGGGGATATGTCAGGGGTGTGTTCTCGGCGAAGAATAGGCGGAGGTCATGTTCTATGGAGGCAGAGATGCTGGGGTCCTGCAATAAGGACTCATTTAACCTCCACTGCCATGGGCCCGGGGGGAGGGGGCCCTCTAGGGAGAAGGTGAGTAGAACAGGGGCATGATCTGAAAAGGTAATGTTCCCTATGTCCGTGGATTGGACTCGGGGGAGCTGACTGTGGTGCACCATGAGGAAATCTATGCGGGTATAGCGCTGGTGTAGGTGGGAAAAGAAGGTGTAGTCCCTCGTGGAGGGATGTTGGAAGCGCCAGGCATCGACTAGTTGGTGGTCAAAGAAGCATGCCTTAATACGGTTCAGTTTGTTGAAGGAGAGATGGGAGGAGGAGGCAGAGGAATCCAGGCTCGGGTCCAGTACAAGGTTGAAGTCCCCTCCTAAAATGAGGAGGCCTTCCCTAAAGTCGGCCAGGCAGGACAGGGCGCGGGACAGGAATGTGATCTGATCGCAATTAGGCAAGTACAAATTGGCAAGGGTGATGGTTGAGATCCAATGGTACCTTTTATAAACAATATCCGGCCCTCTTCCCCGGAGTATTGATCTGTCAGGAGCCAGGGTAGGGAGCGGCAGAGGACGATGATCACTCCCCTAGAGCGTTTATCTGGCGATGTGCTATGGTACACAGTAGTGTATCGCCTGTCTCCGAGACGGGGAATTTGGTCTGTTTTAAAGTGAGTTTCCTGGAAAAGTGCCACGTCTATGCGTTGGCGGTGGAGGTCTCGAGAGAGGGGGTAAGGGAGGCGAAATTGACAAAGAAGAGAAGAAAAGGGGAGAATGAAAGAGAAAAAATAACAGTGGTGGGGAAATACAGCTACTAAGAGGCTAGATAACCAGCCAGTCGGGTCTCCACCAACCCCAAGGGAGGTAAGGAAACCTTGGGGGTTGGGGCAGAGCCGAAATCCTACGTGGGGGAAAGTGGTGTGCCACTGGCAGCGGGGTTTAAAGCTTTTAGTATCGAAGGGTCTAAATAGGCTAAGCTGCCCCTGCCTGGGCTTCAAGGGTCAATCGAGGGAGAGGGGCCCTATAGGGTCCCGTCTCCGCACAGGGTTACATCCATAAGGGTGTCTATGATGATAACGGATCTGTAACAACACATAAACATAAGTATCACATCTAAAAGCGGGGGGGAGGGGGTACCTTCCCGAATGATCGTGGAGTTGTTCATGAAGGCCCGTTGTAGGTGTCCACCCGGTAGGCGCGAGGAGTGTTACCTCCCTTATCCTGAGGGTTGGTCCGCCACCTCGCTGTCGGCCTCCATGAAGAACGTCCGGTGGTGGTTGGAGGGCACCCAGCTTCCAATCAGGTCCCTTCTCGGTTCCACTCAGAGTGGGTATCTGCAGGGGGTATACTAGCGGTCATCCAAATATAAAATACAAAGTATAACATCAATAAATGCATTGCATATAATAACAATCAGAGACGGCAATAAGATCCTGCAGGAGGACAGAGCATAGTAACAACAAGGCCACCAAAAAGGGGTTAAGGGAGCGTTTCTGCCCCGGTTAGATGGGGAGCTAGGATGAGCGTAGCGGTAGGGAGGGGGAGCGGGTGTCAACCGGTCGGTGGAGCATTCGGATGATGCTTGGCGGGTCCCTCCATAGGACTGCAGGTAGGGGAGGATCCATAACTGCCCAGCAGGGCCAGGATACAAGCCAAGGTGGACAGGCATGTTGGCGGCCACAGGGGGGCTAAATATGCATCAGTGGGGGTTGGAAGTGTTATGGAAATTCACTTGGTTCAACGCACAAATCCATGCCGCATTAAGCTGCGCCAAACGCAAAGAATTTCCCCCGTTGTACTACGCTCTTTTGTGCAAGGACTGGAAGTATCCCTTTCAGAGTCATGTAGGGTTAGGAGACAGATGCTGCTTGCTTGATAATCCCATGCTTAGAGACAGAGCACAGGTATGTTTATTGTTTTATACCTGCCCAACAGGAAGTGATGTCAGACAGGAAGGGATGTCTCAAACAGCGAGGCAGGAAGGGATGTCTCAAACAACGAAACAGGAAGTGATAGCAAACCAGCAGATTTCAACAACCAGCAAACCAGCAAGTGGTTAACAATCACTTCAATACATAATACAACAATCTATTACCACCGGAGTGTACTTTATCCAGCATTGCTCAATGATCAATGCCACATAACGTTACTGTGATTCTCATGCGTGCGTATTCACAGGGACAACGTTATGTTATCTCTGGTGGTTGATCAGGCGCACCAGAGAGAACAAACGCACGTTCCTTTCATATATTGCGTTCCAAACAAATGTATCCATGCATTGCACGGGGGGCCCCAGCCGGCGTCCATACATCTGCCAAGAAGACACTGCTCCACCGCGCATAAGATATCTACTCCAATGGTTTAACCCCCCTATTTAAACCTAGACACTGAGAGACTAATGACAAAACATTACAATACACTAAAAACACATCCTAGTAAAATTTCCACCACAGAAGGGACGTGGGGGCCTTCCCAGAGGTTCAATGGGGTGAGCCACATCCAGCCGGATGGGCGCAGTGCCTAGGAGGGTACCGGTAGTGGATTCGGGGCTCAGTGAAGGGCGTTGGGAAGAAACCGCATAGCGTCCACAGGAGCATGGCAGGTAGGCGCCCTCCAGGGATGAAGTTCCAAGGTAATCCAGCAAAGAGTCATGTGCGCGGAATCATGGCTCGTTGGAGGATGGTGTATGGCTCGGTGCCCTGGGCCTACTTGAGGAGGAACTGCGCCGGCGTCATCTCTGGGGCAAAGGGCGATTCTCGAAATCCAGGTCGGGGCCCAGCCAGTCAGGAATCTCCACCGGAGATATTGCTAGGAAGGAGAAGAGGTCTCCTAGTTGGGCCGGGTGCTGAAGTATAAAGGTGTACAAAGGCCCCAGGTGTACAGGCCTCCGGCCCGGCGAATCTCAGTGAGGAGGGGTTGGAGCATCCTCCGCATTTGAAGAGTGCGGCGGGACAGATCGGGGAGGATAGTAACATCCACGCCATCAAAGGGTATGGAGCCCTTCTGCCAGGCTTTGCGGAGGACGGCCTCCTTCTCGGCAAAAAAGTGGATGCGGCAGAGAATGTCCCTGGGCCTTGCGTCACCATCGGGCTTGGGGCCTCCCACCTGATGCACTCTGTCGATCTCCATGGGAGAATTCGGGGCCTTGTCCAGGGCCGTATTGAGGATGGCAGTCACCGTGGGTCGGAGGTCCGTCGCAGTCGTAGCCTCCGGGAGCCCCCGGAGCTTAACATTGTTCCGGCGGGACCTGTTTTCCAGATCATCATGGGCCAGAAGTAGGACGGAGACCTGACGGTCATAGGAGGTTTGTCGAGACTTCAAATGGTCGATCCTGCGGGTCAGGTGAGTCTGCTCTTTGGTCAGGGTAGTGACCTTTGCGTCCAGCTGGTATGGATGCCGGCTATATCACGTCTTAGCGCGGTCTCCATTTTCGCGACCATGGCAGCCATGTCCTGCCTCGTGGGGAGTGAGAGGAGGATGTTGGAGATTTCGCCGGTGGGGAGGGACTGTGCGGCTTTCGAGCGCAGCGGAGGGGTAGGAGAGAGAGGGAACACCGGTTCCTCTATCTGACTGGGGCTAGGGGGCGTCACATCCGCCATCGGCGTTGCAGGGCCGTCTGGTTCCATGACAGGCGAGGCCGAGGCTCCGTCGCGTACACGCGGGGTAGTAGGCCCCGGTTCCTTACCCTGGGCTGCAGGGGCCATGGTCGTCCTGGAGGAGCGGCCTGTTGATGAGGCCGGGGTAGAGAGATAACGCTGCAGAGAGGTCTGAGAACGCTTGCCGTAGCTGGAGCGTGATTTGATCTTCTCGGACATGAAGAATAGGGGGAAGAGGATGTTGGAATCAACTGAAAAGTCCCAGGCAGGTGCAGAGCTCAGGCAATGTGCTTCCTCACGCTGCCATAGCCAAGCCACGCCCCCGGGACCCATATTGTTTAATCTGTTTATTAATGATATCGGGGAGGGTGTGAACAGCCATATTTCAGTGTTTGCAGACGATACAAAAATAGGGAGGGTATTAGAAATGGACATAGACAGTATAGCATTACAGGAGGACCTGGATAAAATAGGGGAGTGGGTGAATATATGGCAGATGAGGTTTAATGTAGATAAATGCAATGTAATGCACTTTGGAAATAAAAATAAACAAATGGGTTTGGGTATTTTATGGGTATGCCGCTAGGGAAGTCACAAATGGAAAAAGACTTGGGGGTCATTGTAGACCACAAACTAAAGGGTAGTTTGCAGTGCCAGGCTGCTGTAAACAAAGCAAGTAGGGTTTTGTCCTGTATTAAGAAGGGGATGTACTACAGAGACAAGTCTATAATTGTGCCACTTTACAGATCACTGGTTCGGCCTCACCTGGAGTACGCGGTCCAGTTTTGGTCACCAGTATTAAGAAAAGATGTCCTTGATCTGGAGAGGGTCCAGCGTAGGGCAACTAAACTAATTAGGAGAATAGAGGACCAGAACTATGAGACAAGGCTCATAAATTTGAACATGTTCACGTTGGAAGTAAGGAGATTAAGGGGGGATATGATTTTCATGTACAAGATGTTCAATGGCGACAGCAAAATTGGCAACAAACTCTTTAAGATTAACTACCTTACAAAAACTAGAGGCCACCACCTAAAATTGGTGGAAAACAAATTCCAGCACAAGGGACGAAGGGGGTTCTTCACTGTAAGAGCGGTAAGGGTCTGGAACTCACTGCCATCGGCAGTGATTTCAGCGAGGAGTGTGGGAAAGTTCAAGAAACTCTTGGATGATTTCCTGAGGGACCGTAATATACAGGGGTACAAGTACTCCTAAGAAAGAGATGATGCGCGGACCGATATGGGTTGGACTTGATAGACTTAGGTCTTTATTCAACCCCAAATACTATGTAACTATGTAACTATGTACCCCACACCATAATTCTCCCTTCACCAAACTTTACACTTGGCACATTGCAGTCAGGCAAGTACCGTTCTCCTGGCAACCAAAAATATAGAGATAGAAATATGTAGATATGGAGATAGAGAAATATAGAGATAGAGAAATATAAACATTTTTATAGAGATACAGTATACAGAGCTAGATATTAGAAATATATAGAGATAGAGATATATAAAGATATAAGTAGAAATATATAGAGATAACTAAAGATAGGGAAATATAGAAATAGAGATAACGATACATAGAGAAAGAGTAATATAGAAATAAATTTAGAAATATATAGGAGATAGAGAAATATAAAGATAGAGATATATGGATATAGAGATAATGCAGACAACTGAAGTTATGCATCAACAGGGTTCATTTTGAAGCCAAAGTATTTCCTGGATTTAGGGCCTCAGAAGAGCAAAAGTGCATTAAGCTCTCTAATCTTAGCTCCTGCAAACACCCTATTTCACTCTGCACCAGCACAGCTGACATGCACACCACCACAGTAGAAATGTAGGACAGCAAACCCTTACCGCTCTTACCGTTGAAGCTTGAATAGAGCAGAAGAAAAGCCAAGCCCAACCCCTGAAAACTAACCCCACACCATAATCCCCCCTTCACCAAACTTTACACTTGGCACAATGCAGTCAGGCAAGTACTGTTCTCCTGGTAACCGCCAAACCCAGACATGTCCATCGGATTGCCAGATAGAGAAGCATGATTCCTCACCCCAGAGAACACGTCTCCACTTCTCTAGAGTCCAGTGGTGATGTGCTTTACACCACTGCAACGCTTTGCATTGTACTTGGTGATGTAAGGCTTGGATGCAGCTGCTCGGCCATGGAAACCCTTTCCATGAAGCTCTCTATGCACTGTTCTGAAGTTTGGAGGTCTGAAGCTATTGGACTCTGCAGACAGTTAGCGACTTCTGTGCACTGTGTGCTTCAGCATGCACTAACCATGCTCTGTCATTTTATGTGGCATACCACTTTGCGGCTGAGTTGCTGTTGTTCCCAGTTGCTTCCACTTTGTTATAATACCACTAATAGTTAACTGTGGAATATTTAGTAGCAAGGAAATTTCACAGATGGACTTATTGCACAGGTAGCAACCTATCACAGTACCACGCTTGAATTCACGGAGCTCCTGAGAGCGACCCATTCATTCACAAATGTTTGTAGAAGCAGTCTGCTTGCCTAGGTGCTTGATTTTATACACCTATGGCCATGGAGGTGATTGGAACACTTGAATCCAATGATTTGGAGGGGTGTCCCAATACTTTTGGCAATATAGTGTATATATCGAAATAGAGATATATAGAGATACAAGGTAGATATGGAGATATACACTGAGTGGCCAGATTATTTTAAGACCACCTGACGTTTGTAGGCAAATTAGCTTTAATTTTGCGCTGAAATTGCTAGAGGGCCTGACCATTATAAATAGGGAAGCAGGTTGTTTACCACGAAAGTAGAAGTGATTTTTTTCTGAACGTGGGATGATTGTTGGCGCTCGGAGCCATGGAGCAAGTATCAGATATTGAAATATATAGAGAAAAGAGAAATATAAAGATGGAGATAGAGATATATAGACATAGAAAAATATAGAAATAGATATAGAGATATATAAAGATAGCGATATATAGAGATGAAGATATAGATATAAATATATAGAGATATAGTTAAATATAAAGAAAGAGATAGAGAAACAGAGATAGATAAAGATATATAGAAATAAATAGAGAAATATATAGAGGTAGAGTGTCAGGATCCAGAGCACTCCCAGGTGGCGCTGGAGCCAGGTCCTGTAGTTCCTGTGCTCGCCTGCGGGTGTCTCCAGCAGCCAGGAACTGTCAGGAACCTGCAGCTCCAGTACTCACCTGTGGGTGTGCCTCAGCTGTGACTGATCATCCCATCACCTGGTGCTTCCTGGGAGGGTATTTAAGCCCTCCCTGCAGTCAGGAAGCTGGCTCAGTATTGCGTCGCCTGCACCTGACTGACTCCCCTGGCCTGTGCCTTGGAACCTGAACCCTGCTTCCTATCTGCAACCCTGTCACTGACCCGGCTTGTTACCCGACCACTCTCCTTGAATCCTATTCCTGTACCGTGCTGCCCTCCTGTCACCGACCCGGCTTGTTACCTGACCACTCTCCTTGAAACCTGTTCCTGTACCGCGCTGCCCTCCTGTTAACGACCCGGCTTGTACCTGACCACTCTCCTTGTATCCTGAGGCCTGCCGTATATCTGCAGGCCTGTTACCCCTCCTTGTTGCTATTCCCCCTGACTGTAGGTGTGTGTTTGTCCCAACGGTGGGTTTGTTACTTCACTTGCTAAACCTGTGCGGTGTTGAGGGGGTTTGTAGTTTTGTTGATGTGTAACAAATAAACTGTGTGCATAGAACCCTATCCTGTGTGGGCATATTAATTTGGTCATCCTGCTTGGGTACCTACATGTGGTGTGAGGAACGCCTGTGCATGGTACCCTAACAGAGAAATGTAAAGATAGAGAAATACAGTTGTGTGAAAAAGTGTTGGCCCCTTCCTGATTTTTCATTGTTTTGCATGTTTTTGTCGCACTTTAATGTTTCAAATCATCAAACAAATTTAATTATTAGTCAACGATAACCACCACAAGTAAACACAACATGCAGTTTTTAAAGGAAGGTTTTTATTATGGGAAAACAAAATCCAAACCCACATGGCCCGGTGTGAAAAAGTGTTTGCCCCCCCTGTTAAAACATAACTTAACTCTGGTTCAATTTCAATTCAATTTCTTTGGCCACACCCAGTCCTGATTAGTGCCACACCTGTTTGCAATCAAGAAATTATTTAAATAAGACTTGACTGACAAAGTGAAGTAGACCAAAAGATCCTCAAAAGCTACACAGAAATCCAGGAACAAATGAGAAAGAAAGTAATTGTGATCTATCAGTCTGGAAAAGGTTATAAAGCCATTTCTAAAGCTTTGGGACTCCAGCAAACCACAATGAGAGCCATTATCCACAAATGGCAAAAACATGGAATAGTGGTGAACCTTCCCAGGAGTGGGAGGCCAACCAAAATTACCCCAAGAGCACAGCAATGACTCATCCAAGAGGTCACAAAAGACCCCACAACAACATCCAAAGAACTGCAGGCCTCACTTGCCTCAGTTCAGGTCAGTGTTTCAAGGACCACTCCACAAGAGAAAGAGACTGGGCAAAAATGGCCTGCATGGCAGAGTTCAAAGACAAAAACCGCTGCTGAGCAAAAATAACATATAAGCTCATCTCCGTTATGCCAGAAAACATCTTGATGATCCCCAAGACTTTTGGGAAAATACTCTGTGGACTGACGAGACAAAAGTTTAACTTTTTGGAAGGTGCGTGTCCCATTACATCTGGCGTAAGAGTAACACCGCATTTCAGAAAAAGAACATCATACCAACAGTAAAATATGGTGGTGGTAGTGTGATGGTCTGGGGCTGTTTTGCTGCTTCAGGACCTGGAAGACTTGCTGTGATAAATGGAACCATGAATTCTGCTGTCCACCAAAAAATCCTGAAGGATAATGTCAAGCATCCGTGACCTCAAGCTAAAGCAAACTTGGGTTCTGCAGCAGGACAATGATCACCTCTGAATGACTGAAGAAAACCAAAGTGAAGACTTTGGAGTGGCCTAGTCAAAGTCCTGACCTTAATCCTATTGAGATGCTGTGGCATGACCTTAAAAAGGCGGTTCATGCTCGAAAACCTTCCCATGTGGCTGAATTACAACAATTCTGCAAAGATGAGTGGACCAAAATTCCTGCACTGTGCTGTAACAGACTCATTGCAAGTTATTGCAAACACTTGATTGCAGTTCATGCTGCTAAGGGTGGCCCAACCAGTTATTAGGTTTAGGGGGCAAACACTTTTTCACACAGGGCTATGTGGGTGTAAGGATTTCATCCTGCTTCGATCATGGATTGATCGCCAACGACGCCCACTATTGCCTTGTCACTAGCAGTCTCCGCCCCAGCTGTCAGCATAAAACAGCATGGAGGGGAATGGTCGGCGTCTCAGTATTGTAACCGGTACGCTGACCATTCCTGCAGCAGCCGAAGCAGCCAGACCTCTCATCCTTACTGCCAGAACCACCAACTTGTGCCGGAGCTGAGCACACTACCTTACCTACCACAAAGCCTCTCTGGATTCCATTGAGAGAGCCCCATCAAGAGCCTGCATCTGATCTCATTCAGCTGCCATGATCACACCTGAGAAATCTTGAACTGACCTTTCCCAGCAAGGAATCCTCTGCTATTTCTCTACAAACACTTCCGATTGTTAACACTGCCAAACCGCAAGTATATTTGCAAAGTAAATTGCCCATGAACTTTGTGCAAATAGCATGCCAAGACTAACAAGCAGGCTCACAGATGAAACTGCATTGGTGTATCCTGTATGAATTAATACAATTGCATAAGTTATTCCTACCTATTGTTTCCGTATATTCTTTTGAGAGAGAGGTTTGTGTATGACAATCCACCCACTGTGCATTACTTGTCCGCAGCAGAGTTCCACAGAAGCCAAACCTCACACAAACTTAGTGGGTCTGGATTTTGTTTTCCCTTAATAATAAAAACCTTCCTTTAAAAACTGCATGTTGTGTTTACTTGTGTTATCTTTGACTAATATTTAAATTTGTTTGATGATCTGAAACATTAAAGTGTGACAAAACATGCAAAACAATGAAAAATCAGGAAGGGGGCCAACACTTTTTCACACAACTGTATAAAGCTAGAGATAGAGAAATATATAGATGGAGATAGAGATACAGGCCAGCCTTCAGAAATTTCGGGGCCCCATACACGGCTTTAGGCCGCCCCCCGCACCGCCAAACATGTCAAGCATCCATGAAACCGCAAAAACTACAATAACTAACATTTTCCATAAGCAACGCTTTAAATGCTTTTACGGCTCATCAATTTAGAGCTATCAGTGATTGATTGGCCTAGAATTATTGCTCTCACTCATAACGCTCGCGACGATACATAACATGTGTGGTGCAATGTTTGTTTCTTGCATGTAGGCGCATCCGACACGTGTTTGCGTTGTATGTGCGTGCACGTGGAGAGCGGGGAACCTTAAGAAATTTTTTTTTTTTTAATGTTACTTTAATTTTTACACTCAACTTTATTGCCATCACATAGCGGACTAAAAAGCCCCTTATGTAATAGCACATACAATGTGACAGGTCCTCTTCATGGAGACTTCAGTGGTTTTGCATACCCCTAATGTCACCTAGGGACCCCAAAGAAACTGAGGAAGCAGAGATCTGCATCACCAGCTTCTTCTGGCTCTAAGGGGTCGTTCACACCACTTGCAGTGCGTTCCGGCCCGATTCCGGCCGGAACGGACTGCATCACATTGCGGCTTGCTCAATTTTTGCTAGGTAGTGAATGGCGCCGTAGCCACGCCCTCCGGCCACAATGTGATCGCCCACACGGGATCGCAGGGCACATTGTGCCTGCAGCATGTCGACCGCACCGGAACGCACTGCAGGCACAATAAATAAACAAAATTTCGGCACACAGTGTGCAGGTTCTGGGCCTTTCACTCTCCCCCTCCCCCTCTTCTTAGTGCTTTCTCCTTATGTTCTTACACAGATCCGGGTGTCTGCACTTGCACTTTATTATTATAACTATAAAAGTTGTGTCCCCTCTAATGTGGTACTGGGGTCACTTTGTATTCAGGTCCTTCTCATACTAAAATGTCCTCAATGTGCATTCTGTATTAACCACTTCCGGGCCGCAATACGACGGCAGCCCGCAGAAGTGGTTAAAACAAGAACACTGTACCGCTTTTAACAGCAGGCGATGTTAATGTACAGCCGCCGGATCGTTTGTACCATGCGGTGGCGCCCCCCGCCATTGGATTCCCTGGGCACCGCTGTCCCCGTGCGGTGCACGAGAGCAGTTTGTCTCCCCGCAATGATCATAGAGAGATTCAGCGTCTTCCAGCCGTTGATCTCTCCTCCGATCACTGGACCCGGAAGTGATGTGTAAAACTGTGCACCCTATGTAATTCTTGTATTGTGCTCAACCAGAGGCGTAACTAGAACCTTCAGGGCCCCGGTGCAAGAAACCATGAAGGCCCCCCCCCTGTCCTGTATTAAAAAGGGGATCTATTGCAGGGACAAGTCTATAATTTTGCCACTCTATAGATCATTGGTTCGACCTCATCTGGAGTACGCGGCCCAGTTCTGGTCACCAGTACTAAGAAAAGATGTCCTCGAGCTGGAAAAAGTCCAGCGTAGGGCAACCAAACTAATTAGGGGTATGGAGGACCAGAGCTACAAGATGAGGCTACTAAATTTAAAACATGTTCACATTGGAGGTGAGGAGATTAAGGGGGATATGATTTCCATGTACAAGATGTTCAATGGTGGTAGCAACATTAGCGATAAACTATTTAAAATTAACTCCAGTACAAAAACTAGAGGCCACCACCCAAAATTGGTGGAAAAAAAATGCCAGCACAAGGGGCGAAGGGGGTTCTTCACAGTTAGAGCAGTCAGGGTCAGGAACTCACTGCCGCAGGCAGTGATTTCAGCAAAGAGTGTAGAATTGTTCAAGAAACTTTTGGACGATTACCTAAGGGACCGTAATATACAGGGGTACAAGTAGTACTCCTAAGAATGAGATCCTAATAGGTTGGACTTGATGGACTAATGTCTTTATTCAACCTCAAATACTACGTAACTATCACTGGCCTATACAGTATATCACACAGTAGATCATCATCATCAGAGATGATCCCACTGATGGAATCTTTTTTCAGCCAATGGGAACCATCTACATAACTAGAAAGTGATGGTGATACTTGAAAAAGGACCCGCTAACTCTACGTGCAAAAGAAAGATAACTCTGGGCCACGCATGTTATGTGACCACATATTCAGGTAAGTAATAAGGCCATTTTTTTATTTATTAGTGGAATGGGTAGAGGAAGTGGGTAAAATTTACTGGGGGATTGCCACGGCCAGAGATCATCTTTAACAACATTTGAGAACATAGCGAAAAACAAACAGAGAACTGAAATCAGGACCCCAAAAACACAAGTAATATAATGAATTCAAAGTTAGGTGACCTAGATCTGTGCAGTGGATGCCACACCCCTAAAGGGCAATTATTTAGAAAAAAAATGAAGGAAAGCTGGGGTTTTGTAGTCATCTAAATGACAACTTCCAGACCAATGAATTTATAAAAATATATTATTTATTTGTATTAAATTAATAAAATGATTGAATTGATTTTGTAAAAAATGACAACATGATTGTATATCTCCCTGAAAAGCTCACTCCATTTCTGTTCTGTCCATATATATGTGAATAACAGGATTGATAGAATTACAATGCATGATAGTAGAAAGCCATGATTAGACATAATTAACATGATTAGATAATCAGACTTAACAGAGACATGATTGTTGGTAATTTGACATGATACAGCGTTATTGAAGGTTTAACAGAGGAGGAGCCTAGTTTTTTCTCAACGTTTCGCACTTAGGTCCGCTTCTTCAGGAGAGGGAGGTTTGATGCGATTGTGCAGATCGCATAGGACAATACGTTATGGGATTGCCGTATGCGGCTGCTGCCATAACGTATTATACTATGCGATCCGATCGGCAATTTTCTGCGGGCAGCGGGCTCAAGGGGTAGATGCTTTGGGCCCCACAACTTTGATTGGGCCCGGGGCAAGTGCCCTCTTTGCCCCGCGTTAAAGATGGCCCTGCGCCCGTACATGCTGTGTGTGGCAGAGCGGCGGGGAAGGAGAGGCACAATCTTGGTGGGTGCAAAACAGAAAAAAACAAAGTCTGAGGTGCAACTGCCTTTGGGGTTGAATAGGTGAGGGTATGGCAGGGGTTAAATGGGCTGGGGCATGCAGGTTAAATGCTGTCCGAGAAGCAGTTTCGTAGATATTTTTCCCTCCAGGACATTTTTACCCAGGACATGTGTGAATTTGAGGCCGAGTGGGTTGCTGTTGCAGTGTGACACATTTGTCGAGGAACGAAAAATAGTTGTGTTCGAGTGTGAACACAACTATTTTTCGTTCCTCGACAAATTCTATCTCCAAACCCAGGGCACAGCCATGGGAGCGAATTATGCCCCCAGTTACGCAAATCTAACGATGGGCTACTGGGAGCACTTCCACATCTGGCGTAACAACCCCTTTTCACAACACCTGACGTATTACGGCCGGTACATAGATGATATCATCATCATTTGGGACGGACCCCCCGATACCATCAGTGCCTTTGTGTCACACTGCAACAGCAACCCACTCGGCCTCAAATTCACACATGTCCTGGATAATCTCAAATTAACCTTTCTGGACCTGGAACTCACCCATAGTGACAAGACCATAGTCACCACCACACACTTCAAACCCACTGCCGGCAATTCATATCTACACTACGATAGTTGCCACCACCCCTTATGGAAACGGAATGTCCCCAAGGGTCAGTTCTGGAGACTAAACAAAAACTGCAGGCCCCCCCCCCAACAGGCGGAACGCCAGGGCCCGGTCGCAATTGCAACTGCTGCCACCCTGGTAGTTCCGCCTGTGTGTTCAACATATATTTACAGTAGGTGACATTAATAACAACAGCAGGCAAAGCTTCACTATGAATGTATGTAATAGACTTCTTTGTTTGGGTTAATGAGCTGCAGCTTTATAAACTTTGTAAAGGTAATATTTCTATAATTGCATGTACGAAATAAAAAATAAGGATTTTGTTAATTGTATTTTAAGAACTCTCTCAGCATGTGGGAAACTTCCATATTGTTAGAAAAACAAGAGAATGAGATTATAACCCTTTAGTGATCAGGATGGAATGTTTTAATAAACAGTCAGTGCTGTCTGCCCCCCCCACATCCCCCCTCTCTGTCCCTCGATCTCCCCCCCAGTCTCTGTCACAACCCCCACCATTCCTGGGGCCTCTGTCTGTAGGCCTGGGAAACGCTTACCTTTCCCCTCCAGGCAGGTGGCAGCAGACATGCTCTTCATCCTCCATCTCTGGCACTTCCGCCCGAGAGTCGGGACATTAAGCTCCGCCCCCTGTAAGCACTTCAGGGGAAGATACCAATAGCGCAGGGGGGCACGGGCAGCAGGCACAGGATCAGCAGAGGCGAAGAGCTGGGCGGCAGGCACTGGATCAGAAGCAAGGAGCTGGTCAGCAGGCATCGGATCAGCAGAGGCGATGAGCTGGGCAGCAGGCACCGCCTGCAGTGGTTGAAATGGAGTCTCTGGACATGAATCACAATCCACAACAACTATAGCGGAGGCCAGAGGGCAAGAGGTCCTAAGCAATGGGCGAGGAGCCCACTTGCCCGAATGGGCCAGCCTGTCCAAAAAATGAAGGCAACCTCTTGGAATGGCATGGAGGGACGTGGATAATGGAGGTCTTACGGATGAAGGACCTTGTGCCAGAGCAGACTGGGCTGGCAGCAAAGCAGGCTGGGCTGGAACCGAAGCAGGCTGGGCTGGAACCGAAGCAGGCTGGGCTGGAGCCGAAGCAGGCTGGGCTGGAGCTGAAGCTGGCTGGGCTGGAGCCGAAGCAGGCTGGGCT
>NW_017308661.1:77248-78166 GCF_000935625.1 Nanorana parkeri
ACGAAGCAGGCTGGGCTGGAAACGAAGCAGGCTGGGCTGGAAACGAAGCAGGCTGGGCTGGAAACGAAGCAGGCTGGGCTGGAAACGAAGCAGGCTGGGCTGGAAACGAAGCAGGCTGGGCTGGAAACGAAGCAGGCTGGGCTGGAAACGAAGCAGGCTGGGCTGGAAACGAAGCAGGCTGGGCTGGAAACGAAGCAGGCTGGGCTGGAAACGAAGCAGGCTGGGCTGGAAACGAAGCAGGCTGGACTGGAAACGAAGCAGGCTTGACTGGAAACGAAGCAGGAGCAGGAGGGACTGGAAACGAAGCAGGCAGGACTGGAACCGGAGCAGGTGGGACTGTAACCGGAACAGGCTGGACCGCAACAGGAGCACGTTGGACTGGAACCGGAGCAGGCTCGACCGGAACCGGAGCAGGCTCGACCGGAGCAGGGTCGACCGGAACCGGAGCAGGCTCGACCGGAACCAGAGCAGGCTCAACCGGAACTTACTTGGAGTGTCCAAAACGGTCATCTGCAGCCTCATCCTCCGAACAATCAGTCCAATCCTCATCCTCCGAACAATCAGTCCAGTCTTCAAGATCCTTCGCGTCTGCCTGATATGTAGCCAGGAGACTGAAGGTTCTTGCTGGGTTGCCTTAGGAACAGGCATAGATTAATGACAGACAGGAGCTGTTGCTGTAGAAAACTGGGAGTAGGAGCCATAATCAGGAATAGCAGTAGTTATTGCGGTAGTCATGGGCAACATGGTTAAACCCGATCGCGACCTGGAGTGGGGACTAGCCTGCATGGACCATAAGTCAGACCATATATGAAGCAGGGGTTGGGCAAACCCCTGCATAGACCCGCTGGTTAGCAAGGAACTGCACTGCATCAACACATTTTAACAAGGAATCCTGAGAACACTCAGAGTAGTACTTAA
>NW_017308661.1:81801-83590 GCF_000935625.1 Nanorana parkeri
ACGAAGCAGGCTGGGCTGGAAACGAAGCAGGCTGGGCTGGAAACGAAGCAGGCTGGGCTGGAAACGAAGCAGGCTGGGCTGGAAACGAAGCAGGCTGGGCTGGAAACGAAGCAGGCTGGGCTGGAAACGAAGCAGGCTGGGCTGGAAACGAAGCAGGCTGGGCTGGAAACGAAGCAGGCTGGGCTGGAAACGAAGCAGGCTGGGCTGGAAACGAAGCAGGCTGGGCTGGAAACGAAGCAGGCTGGACTGGAAACGAAGCAGGCTTGACTGGAAACGAAGCAGGAGCAGGAGGGACTGGAAACGAAGCAGGCAGGACTGGAACCGGAGCAGGTGGGACTGTAACCGGAACAGGCTGGACCGCAACAGGAGCACGTTGGACTGGAACCGGAGCAGGCTCGACCGGAACCGGAGCAGGCTCGACCGGAGCAGGGTCGACCGGAACCGGAGCAGGCTCGACCGGAACCAGAGCAGGCTCAACCGGAACTTACTTGGAGTGTCCAAAACGGTCATCTGCAGCCTCATCCTCCGAACAATCAGTCCAATCCTCATCCTCCGAACAATCAGTCCAGTCTTCAAGATCCTTCGCGTCTGCCTGATATGTAGCCAGGAGACTGAAGGTTCTTGCTGGGTTGCCTTAGGAACAGGCATAGATTAATGACAGACAGGAGCTGTTGCTGTAGAAAACTGGGAGTAGGAGCCATAATCAGGAATAGCAGTAGTTATTGCGGTAGTCATGGGCAACATGGTTAAACCCGATCGCGACCTGGAGTGGGGACTAGCCTGCATGGACCATAAGTCAGACCATATATGAAGCAGGGGTTGGGCAAACCCCTGCATAGACCCGCTGGTTAGCAAGGAACTGCACTGCATCAACACATTTTAACAAGGAATCCTGAGAACACTCAGAGTAGTACTTAACTGCCTCCGTGGCGGCCGTAGTAAAAAAAAACGGCCGCCACTGGGCACGCGTGAGCGGGAACTTCCGCATTCTTGTGTCACTCTCCAGCTTCAGAAGCTGCAAAGAAGCTGATGGAGCAGATCTGTGCTTCATCAGCTTCTTTTGGGGGGTCCTAGGTGCGCCCATTACGCCGCACATGTTACATATCGCCGCAAACGTTGGAGTGAGAGCAATAAGTCTAGGGCCATCAATCACTGATAACACTAAACTGATGAGCGGTATAAAGGGGAAACAAAAAAAGCTCCAAAAGACTGCAGGTCCCCGTGTGGTCGATTTGGTCGTGGGCCTCAGTATTCTGTCTCTACAGGAGGACCAAATGTGTGACCACATTAGACAAGGTTCATGAGCACACAATTTATTAAACACACCAAAATCATAAAAACACAAACAACCCCACCAAACACCCACAAGTATCAAACAATAACCAACTAAATGCAAACAACAAAACCACATACAAAAGGGCAAGTGAAACCTGGGGAGCACAGCAACACAAGGTGAGCCACGACGCAATGTCAGGTAATGGCGACGATACTGTGGCACCAGGCTCACTGCAGGGAGGGATTAAATACCCTCCCAGATCATCAGCAGGTGGTGCCTAATTGCAGAGACACCTGCAAGTGAGTCCTGGAGCTGCAGGTCCTGGTTCAAGCGTTACAGTGCCACCTGGAGGTTCTCAGGTCCCTGACAGCCATTGGCTGCCTGGAGGCACCTGCAGGTGAGCAGTAGAAATGCAGGATCTGCTCCAGCACCACCTGGAGGCGTTCTGGTCCCTGACAGATAGTAACGAAAAAAAAGACATATAGAGAAATAAAGAGACATATATATATATAT
>NW_017308661.1:84854-92653 GCF_000935625.1 Nanorana parkeri
AGCTATTGATGTGCGATCTGCACTTCAATAGCTTATTTCCATTGTAAAGGTGACACTGGGGGTCTTTTGGACCCCCAGCATCACCTTAAAGAGTACCTGTCACCACCATCTGCTATCACATGGGGGGGCTTGTAAGCCGGTGGCTGTCTTTAGACGTCCTTTGTGCCTGCTCGCCCCCTGGCGCGCATGAGCGGGAACCCGCCAGGATTTCCCCTTCGTCTTCCAGAACAGCTTACGAGAGATAGGCTCCGCCCCTTTTAGTAGGAAACACGTCACCCCTAGTTGTTTTAAAAGGCCCGCCTCTCTCCTAGCTCCTCAGCTTTTTGTGTTTCCTCCGTCAGGGGGAGACATGTCACCGGAACGGTGGGGGGATGTGGGAAAGTTACCCAGTGTTCCCTCTCAGTGGGACCCTTGTGAGGGTCAGAAGTACCTTAGTAGGCCGCCGCTGCGCTCCTCTGACAATTGGGTATTCCCCACCAGGGGCGGATCTAGAGTCTATTCTCGGGAGGGGCACTGCCAGAAAATTAAGTAGATCCCTGGATCCAGACAAGCCCAGCCTCCTGTCTCGCACGCTGCCAGAAACTGTTGCCAGCGTGTGCTGGTTACTACTTAAACCGGCGCCCTGTGTGCAGCTTCTGAGAAGAAACGCTATTAGCATAGCGAGGAAGCCGGCTGCGCATTTTGCTGCACACAGCGCGGCGGTTTAAGTAGTAACCAGCACGCTCTGTAGGCAGCTTCTGACAGCGGGGGAGACAGGAAGCTGGGCTTGGCGGTGAATCCAGGCATCAGGTGAGTATTAAAAAACAAAAATGTTTTATTTTATGTTCCTGGGGACATGCAGGGCTCATTCCCACTGGAATCGGCCGGCACGTACAGCTCCGTGCTGTGTGCACAGCCGTATTGGGCAGCTCCCAGGTAGGACAGGTGCTGATTAGTATGCAGCCCCTGTCCTTCTCTATGGGTGTATGCAGCCGTACACCCCCCCTACGCTCAACCGCCAAGCACGTCCGTACGGGTGCATGTTTCCTTGCTCAGACGCAGACAGGATCCATCCTGTCACCAGGATGGGTGAGTGCAGGGCGGCGTACGGCCGCGTAGTCCCATAGAGAAGAATAGACGCTCCTTGGTGTTGGGCTTACTATAGGGGGCACTAAGACTTTTCTACATGTGGTTAGCAGAGAATTAATTCTGCTTCTTCTGCTATTCTGTGTTGCAGGTCCTGGTTTCTAAGGGCAAGGCTGTCCCAAAAAGGAAATGTGCTCTTTGCTCCTAAAAGCTGGGAACTGATTGGAAGAAACCACTCTGTCAAAAATGCATTGAAGGAGTGTGCAGAGAAGAATCTGCCTCAGCATGCGGTGGCTTGTTGTCCACTGTTAGGGAAGAACTAGTCTCTACCTTTCCCTCTTTTAGATCCCTGATAGCAGATTTGAGACCAACTGCAACACAGGTTTTGGTGCCCGGGCCTCCGGTTCAGGCTCAGCTGCTCCAGACAGGGTCTGGGTCAGGAGAGGTCTGTCAGAGGGAGCCAGAGGAGTATAGCGTCGCTGCATCCTCTTATCAGGGATCGTCTGCTGAAGAGGACTGTGACAGGGACATTAGTCCTCCTACCTCTAAGTATAAGTTGTCTCTAGAAGAGGTAGATGAATTGTTGGGTGCCGTGTATGATACCCTAGATATTCAGGAGGAAAAAGTGCTGCTTTCTAGGCACGATTTGATGTACCAGGGGCTCCAGCAGCCGAAAGCCAGAATTTTCCCGGTGCACAAAGTACTTGCGGATGCAATCTGTAAGGAATGGGCTGAACCAGAGAGGAAACCTCTTTTTTCCAACAGCCTAAGGATACGTTTTCCCTTTGATGAAGATGCATCGATGCCGTGGAACAAGGTTCCTAAAATTGATGCGTCGTTGTCAAAGGTCTCGAGAAAATCAGACCTAGCCTTTGAGGATATGGGGGTACTAAAAGACCCTATGGACCGGAAGACTGAGGTAGTGCTTAAAAGGGCGTGGGACTCTGCTAGCACAAGTCTCAGGCCTGCCTTGGCAACAACTTGTGTCTCCAGAAACCTGGAATATTGGCTTACCCAGTTGAAAAATCACTTGCTGGCGGGTACGCCGAGAGAACAGATAATAGATTCCCTTCCAATGCTGGTTAAGGCCATTGCTTTTATGGCAGATGCTTCAGCCGATTCGGTCAGAATGGCCGCTAGGACGGGAGCCTTGGTCAATTCTTCTTGCAGGGCGATTTGGTTGAAGGCCTGGGAGGGGGATGTGGCCTCAAAATTGAGGCTTTGCAATCTCCCGTTTAGTGGCGATCTTCTTTTTGGGCCTGAATTGGAAGCCATATTAGAACGTACAGCTGATAAGAAGAAGTCTTTTCCAGAGAAAAAGAAGAAGCCCTTTCATAGATTCTTTAAAGGGCCCAGAAACAAGGGTCAGAATACGAAGGGGGAACAGCCCAAAAAACACTGGATGGGGCAGAAAGGCAAGGGAAAGGGGGAGTATTTTTACTAACCCTCCCTCCCAAGCTCCAAAACAGCAGTGACTTCTGTGTGAGGGTGGGAGGAAGGCTAGCGGGGTTTCTCCCTCGTTGGAGGGAGATTACTTCCAATCGTTATATCCTCAATCTAATCCAAGAGGGGTACAGGTTGGAACTCTGCAGACCCCCACCCCATCATTTTTTAATCACAAATCTCCAGAGGAACGCATTCCGAGCAAACGCTCTTTGCCTTCTGTTGGGAGTGTTGGTGGATCAAAAAGTGCTTATTCAGGTTCCGGATCAGGAGAAGGGTCAGGGCCTGTACTCTCACGTATTTGTTGTGCAAAATCCGTCAGGGAAGTACAGGTTGAGCCTAAATCTCAAACTCTTGAATTTAGCGATCAGGTACAAGAGGTTCCGCATGGACTCCATCTTTTCGGTCCGGAATCTGTTGCAAAAGGATTCCTTTTTAGCAACTCTAGATTTAAGGGTTGCCTATCTCCACATACCCATTCACAGGACGTCACAAAAATGTTTACGCCTGGTGGTAAGAGTAGGTCAGACGGTGGTACATTACCAGTTCAGAGCACTTCCTTTCGCGCTGTCCTCGGCCCCTCGCATTTTTACTAAAGTTTTGGGGGAGGCAATAGCTCCTTTGCGGCTGCAGGGGATTTGCATCATCCCCTATTTGGACGACATTCTACTGTCCGCCAGCTCAGAGGCTCAATGCACCAATGTTTGGTTGCAGGAACTAGGATGGGTAGTGAATTTACAAAAGTCCAATCTTGTCTCCTCTCAAGTTACGGTGTTTTTAGGGTACATCCTGGATACTGTGGAGCAGAGGACCTTCCTTCCGGAAAAAAAGATTCTGAAAGTGGGGAATGCGGTAAGCCACTTACAGACGAATTGTCCCCGGTCCTTAAGGGAGATCATGTCTGTGTTGGGTCTCATGACATCCTGTCTACCGGCTGTTCAGTGGGCAAGATTCCACCAGAGGGGTCTGCAGGGGTTCCTGTTGAAAAGGTGGGACCATTCACAGGATACCTTGGATGCGGCGGTTATTGTTCCTCCTTCCGTGAGGAGGGGCTTATGGTGGTGGAGGAACCGAAGTTCCCTGTCAGGGGGTCTTCAATGGTCTTTTCCCACTACCATAAGGTTGACCACGGAAGTGCCTGGGGATGGGGAGCACACCTGCAGGATCGGATGGCTCAGGGACAGTGGTCCCAGCGGGAGGCAAGAATGTCCTCCAATTGGAGGGAGCTGAGAGCGGTTTTGAACACGTTCCTGGCGTTTCAAGATCAGATAAGGCATCAACATCTGCTAATGCTCTCGGACAATATAGCCACTGTGTGTTACCTAAACAAACAGGGGGGAACCAGGAGTTCTTACCTTCAGGCGATAGCGAAAGAAATCTTCCTTTGGGCAGAAGTGAATCTGGGTTCCCTTTTGGCAGTGCACCTAAAGGGAACGCAGAATACTCTGGCAGACTATCTGAGTCGGTTTCAAGTTCTCCAGGTCGAATGGGGCCTGGATCAGGAAGTCTTCGACCTCTTGACTCAGAAGTGGGGTTTACCACAGGTAGAGGGTTAGCGAATTGCAGGCTCTGTCTGTAAGGGAACCGTACTTGATGGTTTTTGAGGACCGGGTGGTCTTGAAGACATTTCCGGCTTTTTTACCAAAGGTTTCGTCACACTTTCATAGATCTCAAGAGATCGTTTTGCCTTCATTCTGCAGTAGTCCGGCTAATCAGAAAGAGGCAGGCTTTCATCACCTAGACGTCAGACGCTGTCTGGTGGAGTACCTTAGGGTAACTAAAGCATTTAGGAAATCGGATGCTCTTTTTGTCCTTTTTTCAGGGAAACAGGCCTCGAAGTCTTCAATAGCCAGGTGGGCGAAGCTGTGTATTCAGGAGGCTTATGGGGCTGAGCAGGTTAGTGTTCCACCTTTTTTAAATGCACATTCTACCCGGGGATTGGCCACCTCGTGGGCAGAGAGAGCTGGTGCCACTCCGGAGCAGATCTGCAAAGCCGCAACCTGGTCGAGTTTTTCCACCTTTGTCTGACATTACCTACTGGATTTGAATGCGGCAGCAGAGTAGGCGTTTGGGAGAAAGGTGCTCCAAGCCGTAGTGCCACCCTAAGTGGGTAAGTTCTTGTTTATCCTCTCGTAAGCTGTTCTGGAAGATGAAGGGGAAATTCAGAGTTAGACTTACCGGTAACTCTCTTTCCTATAGTCTTCCAGAACAGCTGGATTCCCACCCTTGGTTATGTAAGTGGTGGTGAAATTTGATATTCTGTTGTTGTTTTGGTTCCTGTCATTACAGGGTCTTCCTACAGCTCTCGATACAACTGAGGCGCTAGGAGAGAGGCGGGCCTTTTAAAACAACTAGGGGTGACGTGTTTCCTACTAAAAGGGGCGGAGCCTATCTCTCGTAAGCTGTTCTGGAAGACTATAGGAATGAGAGTTACTGGTAAGTCTAACTCTGAATTTTAAACAGCCAGCGATGGTCGTTTACATACAAGCGGTCCGGCGTCTGTAAAGACACCCGATTGTTTGTATGATACAAGTGAAGGTGGGCGGAGAGAGCCGTGAGATCACAGCTGGCTCCACCCATCTGTCATTTGCATGGAGAACGGTCAACCTTTCTCCCCATTTTGGCTGTCACTGCGGCTAACCCGGGCCAAAGCATATGCGTTTGGCTCATATCAGCTCGGCTGCCTTCAGCTGCTCTATGGGCTATTGTGAAAAGCCCGTACAGCAGCCCTTCGGTTCAGCCGGCAAAGCGAGCTGAAGGATCAGCTGAAGCTATTGCTGGATCCTTTGGCTTTTTTGTGAATAAGCCTCTATGTCTATATTTATATTTCTCTATCTTTATATTTCTCTTTCTTTATCTATATTTCTATATCTGTCTCTATCCCTATCTCTAGATATCTCTATCTCTATATTCCTCTATTTCTATCTATCTACCGGGGTCAGTCTAGCATCAATAGTATGCAAACTGTTAGAGGGAATGATAAAGGACTACTTAGTAGAGTTTGTTCTTGAAAATGGTATAATAAATGATAATCAACATGGATTTAGGAAGGACCAATCCTGCCAGATCAACCTACTGACATTCTACGAAGTGGTGAGTAGAGATCTGGATAGAGGGAGGCCGGTGGATGTGGTATATCTGGATTTTTTTAAAGCATTTGACACAGTACCACATAAATGCTTACTACACAAGCTGAGGTCTATGGGCATAGATGACATGGTGAGTACATGGATAGAGAACTGGCTACAGGAACGTGTCCAGAGAGTACCTATAAATGGCTCCTTTTCAGATTGGTCAAGTGTCAGGAGTGGCGTGCCTCTAGGTTCTGTGCTTGGCCCCATATTATTCAACCTGTTTATTAACGATATTGGGGAGGGCGTGAATAGCCATGTTTCCGTTTTTGCTGATGATACTAAAATTGGGAGGGTAATAGACACGGACATAGACACTATAGCATTACAGGAGGACCTGGATAAAATAGGGGAGTGGGCAGCTATATGGCAGATGAGATTTAATGTCGATAAATGTAAAGTAATGCACTTTGGGGTTACTCCACTAGGGAAGTTAGAAATGGAAAAGGACCTGGGAGTCATTGTAGACCACAGATTAAATTATAGCTTGCAATGCCAGGCTGCGGTAAACAAAGCAAGCAGAGTACTGTCTTTTATAAAAAGGGAATGTTCTGTAGAGACAAATCTATAATTTTGCCACTTTATAGATGGCTGGTTCGACCTCATCTGGAGTATGCGGTCCAATTTTGGTCACCAATACACAGAAAGGATGTCCTGGAGCTGGAAAGAGTCCGAGAAGGGCAGCTAAACTAATTAAGGGGATAGAGGACCAAAGCTATGAGCAGGGCCGTCTTTAAGGCGGGGCAAAAGGGGCACTTGCCTGGGGCCCAGTCATTGTTGTGGGGCCCTGTATGCTAGTGAAATGTTTTTGGACCAGCCGTCTAGTCTGCACTACCACTTTTCTGACGCTAGAGGGTAGCAGCCTCCTGTCCCAATGTGCAGCAAAGATCTCTGTAGCACGGGATGTCACCTCCCACTCAGCAGAGGAGGAAGATCGATTTTGCACACACTGCTTCATGGTCCTGCCCTCCTCCCTCCATGGCTGCAGTCTCATCCTCCCCCTGTCCACGGTGAGCGCACATGGCTGCTGGGTCGGGCTTCTATCTGGGTGGGGGGGAGAAGGTGGATGGGGGGTGGTCGGGTTAGGTGTGGCACTGCTGGGCTATTATGTAATGCTGTATAAAAATAATAATGACACCTGAGCATGTTCCCCCAGTGTCATTATTACTATTATTATTATGTCCCCTGGTGTCATTATTGTTATGTCCATCCCCTGGTGTCATTAGTGTTATGTCCATCCCCTGGTGTCATTATTGTTTTGTCCATCCCCGGTGTCATTATTGCTATGTCCGTCCCCTGGTGTTATGGAGATGGCGTGTGTGTGTCCCGCCCCCGTGTGTCGCCTGGTGTCATTATGGTGATGACTAAGGACAGGACCGGATTTACCCTGCCTGCTGCCCCAAGGCCAGGTTCCCCAATGCGGAATACACGTACTCGTCCAAATGCTCCGATACCTTTCCCGATACCAGAACTTCTGGTCAGATGGAGATTTCCTCTGACCGGCAGTGCCGTGAGGGAACATGGAGCCGGGAAGCTGGCTCTATGATGCTACCTCTCTGGGCAGTCTGCGCATGAACAGTAGCAAGCTTAGGGCCGATCAAGTGGGCGCTGTACACACAGGAGATGTGGGCAGATCCCGGAGAGTGGTGTCTGCAAGGCTGGCCGAGGGACTGGTATGGTAATGACTACTACTGAGGATCTATGTGAGGGGAATGAGGTGCCTGCAGGGTGGGGGTCGTGTCACCATATTGTCAGATCTGTTTGGCCAGCCTCGATGCCGATGCTATTTGGCCGGCTCGATGCTGGGAAGCCGGCTTCCTGGCCAATCAGCATCGAGCCGGCCAAATAGAATGGAGTCGGCTTCCCGGGCAATCAAGAAGCCGGGCAGTGGGTAATGACACGCTGCCTGGCTCCCTGCTTGGACAGGAAGCCGGCTCTATGCTACCAGAAGTACCGGTATCAGCGAGTACCGAAATATAAATATCGGTACTCGGTACCGAAAAAACGGTATCGGTGCATCGGTAGTGATGACTATTATTATTATTTTAAAATAATAATAATGACACCAGGGGACATAATAATAATGACACCAGGGCATATAATAATAATGACACCGGGGGACATAATAATAATGACACCGGGGGACATAATAATAATGAC